>NW_019449472.1:0-1045 GCF_002814215.2 Seriola lalandi dorsalis | reverse complement strand
CATGTTCCCCGCTTGCTTAGCAGTTAGCTCACTGTACAGCAGTTCACCAGCTAGCCCTGCAATATGTTCACTACATCACCAAGCTTCTACACCAAATATTTCACTATTTCACAAAAGAATGAATTTTGTTGTACTACTACTATTAATTTTGGTGTTCCCATTTTATTTGACACAAACCTAAATTTAGGAAGCTGTTGTAGCTTATTAGCTGTGCATCAAAATCCAGTTTATTGTCATCAGAGTACTGCTCCATAACAGAGACATGGTTTACACACAGGAAGCAAACAGAAGGAAATCAAACTAATATAGCTTTTAAAAACCTGCTGAGACTGTCTTGTTAGCGACCAAACTAAGCTACAGGACGAGCGAATTTGCTAACTGAACTGTTAGCGTAGAGAGAGCTCTCTTTCTCCTCCCCTCTTCACAATTTATTGAAACTGGTAAATAATGTTGAACAAAATACCAAAACAGTAAGTACATCATCAAGCTTAAAGCACCAAATATTTCACAGCTTTCTGGTGAAACCAGGTTCTGGTGAATCCACCTGAATCTCCAAACAAACTAAACTTTATTTTACATTTTAGTGAAGATCCCACATGCAGTACAGACCAGTGGATGTATCCTGAGATAAAGATTGTGCTGTGACATTCAAAAAGTTGCTCACTTGTTTTCAGTCTATAAATACAGCAGATATCCTTGTGTTGTAGCCACTCAAAAAGCAAATTTCAATGGGAAAATCAAAACTAAAGAGGAGAAAACTTTGTGGATACAACACTGAGACACAGATCTAAAAAAAAAAAAAAAAAAGTCTTTAAAAGCATTGAATTCACTTCCCTAAAAAAGCCTTAAAAGTCTTATATTTCATTTACAAAGATCTTGAATATTTGGTCTTGCCTGCTGTAGACTGGAACATCACTTGTCAAACTCACATTTAAGCAATTAAATTATTTTTTAAGTGATTAATCACTCCTTCTATTTTTCTGCTCCTTATCTGCATCAAGGTTGCATTAGTTAATTAATTTTATAACTAGGAATTGTTGTTTTA
>NW_019449471.1:0-879 GCF_002814215.2 Seriola lalandi dorsalis | reverse complement strand
GTTGCTCTTTCAAAACGATGTTGTATAACGATGTTGCTGTCCTGATTTCATACAGGAAATATGAAGGCGAGAGAAGGACAATGATAACAGGGCTAGAGACTAGGACGAGTGGAGATCAGGATTTGAATTCATCATTATTTTATTTGAACTTTGGATGACACAAACAATCTAAATCAGTTTAATGTAGCACCAAAACAATAAGCTTCTTGTAAGGATTTGTTTGTTTGTTTCTTGAGTTAAATTAATCACATTTTGCAACAAAGCCAGTTGATTTTATCAGCCACAGAATGATATATTTAAACCATAAGTGACACCTAATGAAAAGAGCTGATATGTCATCATGGAGTCTAAATTCAAAAGCATCTCATTCTCTGCAGGGTAGGCTGTTGCAGAGTTGAGAAGAAAAATCAGTCAGCGAATGTAGGAAACCTGCACACAGCAATCAATAGTGGTGTAATTAAAGGGCCTCGGAGTCCTTTCTATAAAGCCATTTCAAATTGTTCTGCTCCGCTCGCCTCTCCCTCCGTGGTCTTGCGATGTAATTGCCATGGAAATTTGTTTCACTTTTGGCATTTGTTCTGAGTGAGTGAGTGAGTGAGAGAGAGAGAAAGAAAGAGAGAGAGAGAGAGAGAGAGAGAAAAAGAAAGAATTGCATGGGTTAAAAAATTGAAATAGAAGAAAATGAGACAAAGAAGGAATTCAAGCACAGTTGACTCGCTGAAGTCAAATTCTTCTTCTCAGAAAAAAGCTACGATTTTTCTACAGCATTAATTGGTTTAAGATGAATGTGTGGGTTTGCATGTGCCTGTTCGAGATTGAGCGAAAGCAACAGAAAGACGAATGGCACTCTGCTTGCATCTTTAGCCTCTCCACTTCACT
>NW_019449470.1:0-932 GCF_002814215.2 Seriola lalandi dorsalis | reverse complement strand
AGCGAGTCACTGTAGGGTCCAGTCTGCCCTGAAGAAGTAGCAGCTCAGACGACATATTGTAAACGCAACAATGGCTGAAGCTCTTGGCTGGTTAGTAAACAGCTGCTAATGCTAACGTTAGCTTTGTAGCAATAGCAAAAGTGCGAATAAAGTTAATAGAGAGAGAGCTGGACACACAGAGATGAAACTGATACAAACACTGTGTTTTCTAAATTATAATCAGGTGTATGTGACACCTGAAGCATATGAACAAACCATCTTCAAACATCTTTGAAGAGTGTGTGTGAGTGTGTGTTAGTTTAGCTTCCTGTTTTAAACAGATACATATTTAATCCACTAACGTCTTTTCCTTGTGGCTTCAGTGTGTGGGTGTTGTGAGTGAGTTGGTGTCTGGATGGATCCTGTCCCCCCTCCCTCCTCCTCTCTGCTGGTCTGTGGTCTGGCTGGGCGTCCTGCTGATGAGCCGAGGATTGCGGGGTGGCTTACTCCATGTCTACACTCATAAATCTGAAAACACTGTTGGCATCTGTTTGAGTAGTAGAACAGAGACACCTCGTGTGGAACAAGTTAAGACAGGAGCTGGTTTTCTCTGCTCAGAAAGCTGTTGAAGTCTTAAGTGGAAAGCAAGTGAATCCCAAGAATATGTGAAATATTTTTTCAGTAAGACAGATAAGACCATAACAACCCCCAGGTGTCTTCATACACCATAACAACCCCCAGGTGTCTTCATACACCATAACAACCCCAAGGTGTCCTCACAGACCGTAACCACCCCAAGGTGTCCTCATAGACCATAAAGATTCCAAGGTGTCCTCGTAGACCATGAAGACCCCCAGGTATCCTCATAGACCGTAACAATCCCCAGGTGTCCTTATAGACCATAACAACCCCCAGGTGTCCTCATAGACCATAACAACCCCCAGGTGTCCTCA
>NW_019449469.1:0-982 GCF_002814215.2 Seriola lalandi dorsalis | reverse complement strand
AATGTCAAAAAACGTCATAGTATAGTAAGGCATAAAATCGCCATAGTATAGTAAGGCATAAAAATATCAAAAACCGTCGTAGCATAATATGGCACAAAAATGTCAAAAAATGTCGTAGTATAGTGAAGCATTAAATTGCCATAGTATAGTAAAACATAAAACTGTCATACTATAGTAAAGCAAAAAAAATATCAAAAAAACGTCATAGTATAGTAAGGCATATAAATGTCAAAAAACGTCATAGTATACTAAGGCATAAAATCGCCATAGAATAGTGAGGCATAAAAATGTCAAAAAACGTCATAGTATAGTAAGGCATAATTTCGCCATAGTATAGTAAGGCAAACAAATGTCAAAAGTAGTCATAGTATACTAAGGCATAAAAATGGCAAAAAAGGTCATAGTACAGTAAGACATTAAAATGTCATACTATAGTGAGGCACAATAATGTCAAAAAACGTCATAGTATAGTAAGGCAAACAAATGTCAAAAATAGTCATAGTATAGTAAGGCATAAAAATGTCAAAAAATGTCATAGTATAGTAAGACATAAAATCGCCATAGTATAGTAACATATAAAAATGTCAAAAAATGTAATAGTGTAGTAAAGCATAAAAATGTCAAAAAAGGTCATAGTATAGTAAGACATAAAAATATCATAAACGTCATATTATAGTATGGCATAAAAATGTCAAAAAACATCATAGTATAGTAAGGCATAAAATTGCCATAGTATAGTTAGGCATAAAAATGTCAAAAAATGTCATACTATAGTAAGGCACAAAAATGTCAAAAAACGTCATAGTATAGTAAGGCATAAAATCGCCATAGTATCGTAAGGCATAAAAATATCAAAAAACGTCATAGCATAATATGGCACAAAAATGTCAAAAAACGTCATAGTATAGTAAGGCATAAAAATGGCGAAAAGGTCATAGTATAGTAAGACATAAAAATATCAAAAAACGTCATAGCATAGTAT
>NW_019449468.1:0-964 GCF_002814215.2 Seriola lalandi dorsalis | reverse complement strand
TGTGTGTGTGTGTGTGTGTGCGCTTTAGGAAGGGTTGGCCTGTCAGTTCATGTTCAGCTCACCGAGGGGATTTTCTTCATTTTGAGCAGCTACATTTCTTTTTAGAAGATTAAGCTTTCAAGACTTTGGAAAAGAAGTTTAAAAGCCCCTTTAAAGTTGGATCAAATCATTATAATTCCCTCTATATTCAGTCCATTAAAGGTTTTTCACGCTGCCTAAAATTAATGCTTATGTATCTGATACCATGCACGGCCCTAGCATCCATTCACCGGAGAGTATCTGGTGGTCAGCCTCAAGCGAGTGTGGTCACATGTTGTCACGTTGTGTAAACGGGGTCCTCATGACAGGTTTATTACTCACTAACATGTCTCATGGCGTTGGTCTTTTATAGACATTAAAGCTGTGGTGTAGACATCTCAACCTTTTCAGGTTGTGGCCTCATAAACAAAGCGCTCAGTAAATGTCAGAAATTGATCTTTAGCCACATATGATCACTTATTTTCCCTAAGCCTGGGTGGAAATGTTAAATAAATAAAGAATTAATTCTCAAAATTAAAAAAATATATTAATAAAATTGAAAAATGAACAAAAAAATATAATAAAGTAAAACATAAAATACATATGAAAATGTTTTATTTAATTTGATTATCAATAAATATCAATGTCAATTAAAAAAATTTAATTAAATTGAAAATTGAAAAATAATTAATACAAAATAAAAGAAAAGAAAACAAAGAAAAAATGAATCTATCTGAAAAGAATATTTAAATAATAAAATATAAGTATAAAATATGCAATATAAAAAATTAACAAAAAACAATAAGAAAAATGTAATAAAAACTATATAACAAATATGATAAGAATGTAATTAAAATATATTCCAACAGCTACCACATAATATTCAGGCTCTGGTCTCCTCACTGAGGCCTGCTTCTATTTAAAGCAGCCACTCCTGTGTAGTTTC
>NW_019449467.1:0-849 GCF_002814215.2 Seriola lalandi dorsalis | reverse complement strand
GTTTTTACTGTTTTACCGTTTTTTGCATAATACTATATTTTCTGTTTGAGATGACAAAAAATTCATTCTAAATTTGAATTTGATGCTGATGAATCTAGTGAGAGAGTATTTTTGGACCCTCCCAGCCTCCTTACCCAGCCAGCCAGAGGGGGGAGGGGGGTGCCTGCTATATATCCCCTTTGCCTCTGTCCCTCTTCTGTCTTTTGTTGGTTTGTTTTTTGGTTGTTTATTGGTTGGTGGAGATGGGGGTTGGTTATAGCTAAAGCTAGTGCCTGCATGTCAACATGCACTAATATGGATGTTTTTGTTTTATTGTGTGTTTGTCTGTTTGTTTGTGTTTGCATCCTCTGCAGTGTTGTTTACCAGGATGGATTTTATGGTGCAGATATTTATGTAAGTATTATTTACCGGTATGACATTGCATGCTACACCGCCATCTCTGTGGTCTCTGCCCTGTTGCTGCGCACACACAAGCCTCCGACCCTCCATGCTCAGACAGGGCTTCACCTCCAGCTGGGGGAGCAGGGAGCTGCTCATGTCACAGCCTTCAGGGCAGACTGCCCCCAGCGAGGAGACTATAGGCTGCAAACATGAACACACACTGTGAGACTGGGAGCAAGACACACAAGCTGCACTCTTACATATAAGAGACAAACAAAGTTTTTAAAGGTGCAAAAGGTGTAAATCTACAATCTACACATAAACAACAACCGACACTCAGAGAGGACCATTTTACTCCAGTTCAACTGTTCAGTCACGTCTTTAGTGTGCTGCAGTGTAAAATGAATTAAAGCTGCAAGCAGCATTATGTGGACCCTCGCCCTGTCACGCACCTCGGGGGGGGGAGGG
>NW_019449466.1:0-1002 GCF_002814215.2 Seriola lalandi dorsalis | reverse complement strand
CATGCTCGTAGCGGTCCACCGCTTTGGTTCAAACTTAAATATCTCAACAACTATGGGATGGATTTTCATTAAATCTTGTGCTGAAATTCATGGTCCCAAGAGGATGAAGCCTACTGACTTTGAGGAGGCATTGACTTTTCCTCTAGTTCCAACAGAGGGTTTGACAGTTGTGGATTTGAGTGAAATGTCTCAACAGTGATTGGATGGATCGGGTCAAAAATCATCCTGGGGGGAATATCAGTCTTTCATTTGTGCTACTGGCCAAATCATTTTTTGGAGCACCCCATTACCGGGAAATGTGCTTCAATCCTTCCATTCTCATCCATTCAGTTTTGCTTTTTCATTTTGCTAAATGAGGTTTCTTTCAGTTTTGACTTTCGCAGCCAGTGGTCTGCCACCCCTCCATCCACACTGATGCACCTTGGGGCCTCTCTCATTTCATCCCACAGTCACTGATATGCCCAGAGCTCCCAGCCCAAAATAGGCCAAGCCAATTTCCTTAGTTCTCAGGGCTTTTCATGTCAAACATGCGGCAATCTTCATGAACTGCCATTTTATCCCCACTCTTTGTTCTTGCTCTCATTTTCTCTTGTCCCTTGCTCCCTTGGTCTTTCTGTTTGTTTGAGTCCTTTAAGATTTGAACGAGAAAAAGGGCAGATACAGCGAGAGAGCAACGGAGAGATAAATGTTTTAAAGAGTGTTAATCTGCTCCACCTCAACAGCTTTTCAGAAGTTACTTTAGTTTTTCAATAAGTAAAAACAGAAGAAATGGCTTACAGTTTTTTATTTTTAAGGTAGTATTTTCTTCACGGTTGTAAAGTTCTTTGTGAGTAGCTGCATAGAGTTATCTTGTTCTGGTTGCTATGGGAACATGACCTGGATGTGCTCCTACTGACAGTGATAAGAGTGCAACTGAGTTTGTCACTGCAGTGTGTGTGTGTGTTGTCTCACTGAAGAGGAACACACACACACACACACACACACACACACACACACACACAC
>NW_019449465.1:0-986 GCF_002814215.2 Seriola lalandi dorsalis | reverse complement strand
GTGTGTGTGTGTGTGTGTGTGTGTGTGTGTGTGTGTGTGTGCACCATATACTCAGAGCCAGAGGCACAGTCCTCCCCGTCCACCGACATGTTTGGGGTTGGGGGTTGTTGCCTCGTTTAGATCCTTCACTTCCCAGAATTCCCTCCCGCATCGCTGCTGCCCGCAGAGCACAAAGGATGGATGGATCCTCTCCATAAATAACCAGCAGAGCGAAGCCAAACCCACTGTGTTTTTCCCTCCATGCTTTGTTTAAATGCTCACTCCACAAACTAGCTCCAGTCCAAATGTGCTGGATCCATCATGACCGATGAATCTCTGGCACACACTGAAATAAAGGAAAAATAAAATGATCGGATGAGACTGACGTGTCTCCACATGAGATTTTAATACACAATAATGTCAGAATGTGTTGATATGATGAGAGTTATTCTCTCTGTTAAAGGAAATGATGATCACCAATTATGTCTCTGGATTAACTGTCGACTTCTCAAACTGTCTTTGTCTCTTTTATATGATTTAAACAGAATAATAAAATATTCTGTATTTTTACAGTGACAGTCAAACAAAACAAGAAATTAAATATTTCACTTTGTGAACTTGTAAATAAAACACAATCAGACACATGATGAAATACAGACTAAAGAATCATTGAGATCAAATCAATAAAAAAAAGATTCATTAGTTGAATATTTCACCTGGTTTCATGTCACTCCTCGTTTCTCAGAACCACAACACTAAATAATCAAAACTCAGAACAGTCATTGACCAGTTAATGGAATAATAAAGGTTAGTAGCAGCTTCTTTAAATAACACACACAGAAACACCGTCATCATCTGGAGCTCAGCTCAGTGTCTCATTTCACTCCCCAGAAGCTGCAGCTTAAAGCTCCCTGGGATTAGTGGCCTGATTAAAGCTGTGTGTGCTCAACCATCCACAGCACACATCACATACTGTAAACACACACACACACACACACACACACACA
>NW_019449464.1:0-922 GCF_002814215.2 Seriola lalandi dorsalis | reverse complement strand
TCTGAACCGGGCAGGCTGCCGCCATGTTGGTAGGTTACAGGGAGAGGGAGATTTGTCTCTGTGGGTGAGGAGATGGGACACTCTGTCAGCAGTCGCCCCTTTAATGACGCTTACCAATTCTGAATGTGAGAGGAGCTCGGACTTATGAGCATCCACTGTTGTTACTAAAGAAAGACGCTGATTTTTCTCTTCACCACCATTCGTACGACGACACCTCCTCTCTCCTCTCTCCACCTCCTCTCTCCACCTCCTCTCTCCACCTCCTCTCCACCTCCTCTCTCCACCTCCTCTCTCCACCTCCTCTCTCCAGGTGTAAAACATGGAGCCCTGTCTTGTTGCTGTGGAGCAGTTAGCAGCTCAGTAATCGCGGCCTGGAACAAATTGTGCAACTCCGTTTGTCTTCCCTCCTCCACCCTCCGTCTCTGCTGTGACACGGTGGCGTGACGGCGAATATGACAGTGCCCCCCCCCAAACAGAAATGTGCCATTAACTGTTATCTGTGGAGACATGGAGTCTAGCAGCAGGGCCGGATCATGTGGAGAAAAACTGGAAGTCTAGTGACTGATGGAGAGCCGGTTTCACCGTGTGACAGTGAACACATCGGCACACTCAGCCTCCCTTAATGCTGTCACTTGACGTCCATTTCTTTCCCTCTCCTGCTTCTCTTTCCTCCTTTCTCTTTGACTTCCAGGACATGACAGCCAGGGACCTTCTCCAGCAGAGGTACACCCTCCCTAACGGAGACACCGCGTGGAGGCCGTCGCCCCTGGTTACTGCTGCCGTGGAGGGAAAGCTGCTGCTCCTGGATGGCATACACAGGGTCAACCTGGGAACCCTGGCAGTGCTGTCCAGGTACTCCAAGTGAAGAAGCTGTAGCTCTCTGTAAACACACACACACACACACACACACACACACACACAC
>NW_019449463.1:0-1031 GCF_002814215.2 Seriola lalandi dorsalis | reverse complement strand
TAAGGCATAAAAAGTCATAGTATAGTAAGGCATAAAAAGTCATTAAAATGTAAGTCATAAAAAGTCATAATATAGTAAGGCATAAAAAGTCATAGTATAGTAAGGCATAAAAAGTCACTAAAATGTAAGTCATAAAAAAGTCATAGTATAGTAAGGCATAAAAAGTCATAAAAATGTCCTAGTATAGTAAGGCATAAAAAGTCATTAAAATGTAAGTCATAAAAAAGTCATAGTATAGTAAGGCATAAAAAGTCATAAAAATGTCATAATATAGTAAGGCATAAAAAGTCATTAAAATGCAAGTCATAAAAAGTCATAAAATAGTAAGGCATAAAAGTCATTAAAATGTAAGGCATAAAAAGTCATTAAAATGTAAGGCATAAGAAGTCATAATATAGTAAGGCAGAATTTGGTTTATTGGCAAGTAGTTTTTCAACATACAAGGAATTTGCTGGTGTTTGTGCATTTCAATAGACATTTAAACAAAGATGAAACAAGCAAGTACTGCAGGACAGACATCTCAGATATATATGTATATATATATATACTACACATTTTTTAATAAAATGTGAAGAAATATTATAGAAAACAAATAGAAACATATGACTATATACAATACAAATATGTACACTGTGCATAATGACTGTGCTTGACAGTGAGGGACTTTAGGGTAAGGAGGCCCACAGCAGTAGGGAAGAAGCTGTTCCTGTGGTGAGAGGTTTTGGTCCTGATGGACTGCCAGGGGGGAGTGACTCAAACAGTTTGTGTCCAGGGTGGGAGGGGGCAGCTACACTTTTCACTGCTCACTTCGGGGTTCTGGAGGTGTGGCAGATTGCAGCCAATCAACTTCTCAGCAGAGTGAACGATATGCCGCAGTCTGCTCTTGTCCTTGGCAGTGGCAGCAGCGTATCAAGTGGTGATGGAGAAGTTTACATCATTGTCCTTCAACTGCCACAGGAAGTACATCTTCTGCTGAGCTTTCTTGGTAAAGGAGCTGATGTTCAGCTCGCACTTGAGTTCCTGTGTGACAG
>NW_019449462.1:0-1137 GCF_002814215.2 Seriola lalandi dorsalis | reverse complement strand
TCCCCTCAGGGCTTGCCATTGCTGTGTATGTGCGCTCTCTGCTGAGACCGGTCATTACGACAAACCCATACAAACCTGCCGGTGATACCGGCTCTCATAAATGACTGACCCTGACAGGTCCAGTGCATGCCGAACTGGAACCTGTACGCTGGAGAATGTTGAAGAGACTGGGGCTCAGTTACAGACACTAGACTCTTTGCTTGTCAGCCTGTGGATGTTGCTTTTGATTTCCTGCTGCTTGCAGACTTTGGTGAGGCTCGCTGCTGCAGTAGGGTAACGTGACAACATCTTTTAGTTTTAATAATTGCTTTTATCATCTCCAGGTCAAGTCATAGTTCTGCTACTGTCATGATACAACGTGCATACAAGTAGGTAGTTTTATTTATTAACTGTAAAAATACAAACATAGCATCAACACAGTTATCACAGTAAGTTAAGTAAAACACTTGATTGACAAGTCATCAGCTTTTTGTAGCTGGATGCTTAAAGGTCCCGTAGATGTCCGTGTCTTTTATAAAGCAGGTCTAGGTGCTATATTAATACTGTGAACGCATCAAAGCGTCCAATCAGCGGACAAAATGTGTAGCAAGCCAGTACCAAGAGAACTTCTGAAACACTTGCAACACTATATCCATTACATTTATGGTTAATTACCTTGAACTTCAGCTAATATGTGGTTATTATGTTCCATTTCACATATATCAGAGCTTTCAGAAAAAAAAATTGTTTCTCAGTTGTAATTACTAGTTTAAACCTGAGTAGCTTTTAACTTTTAACCTGAACAGGACATGAACTCTAGTCTGAGAGTAATAGAGTGCCACAGGAATAAGTCCTAAAAGCAGGTAATTTGTTAGCATTTTAGCACTTCTGACCAGCTCCATGGTTCAACTTTTTCTTACCATACTTATACTTACTACATACAAGTGACAAATGAAAGGAAAACCCAACATTAAGTGTTTTATAAAGGTGTTGGGCCTCCATGTGCTACCAGAACTGCCTCAATGCTGATTGATGAGCACCATTCTTCCTAAGATCTTCCTTCATGTGGTGTTGTGATGATGGTGTGGAGACGCTGTCTAACATGTCGCTCCGAATTCTTCCAAAGATGTTCAGCTGGGTCGATATCTGGTGACTGTG
>NW_019449461.1:0-1340 GCF_002814215.2 Seriola lalandi dorsalis | reverse complement strand
ATTAACGGTTAATAGAACCCCTGTGAAGCGGAGTGATGTAGATGAAAGTCCCAGTGCTGTTGTACTCATTACCAGCACTCATGGAAGGACTCCTGTCCAATCAAATTACTCGGTCAGAACTAACTGTTGTATAATGTGATTTCACATTCGCTCAGTCAGACTGTCATTCATATGATGTCTAGAATTTAAGATCATCAACTCAAAGGACCTCCAGTATTTGGATTAAGTAGCTTGTGAAAAATGTGACATGTTATTTCAGAGTGTCAGATACTTATTCAATGAACAGTACATGTGCTCTACTGCCATACACTGTATTTCAATATTTTATTCAGCATCATTGGCACGAACATTATTTTATGGGATGAATTTCGTCATGCCTGGTTGTATCTTGTAGAGCCGGTATCAGCACATATCCAATATCACAGGACTGGAATCAGGATGAAAAAAACTTTATCCATCCCTACGAAATACGATTAGAAAATAAATATTTTGAATTGATTTACTATGATAAAATTAACCTTAGAGTGAGGAGGCAGTGAATGGGACCTGGCAAAGAGAGTTCCTCAAAAATATAGGAAAACAAACGCGTGTGTGTGTGTGTGTGTGTGGTGGCAGAGGCGAGGCAGTGTGACAGGCCACATGGCAGCTGAGGGGTAGGGGGTGAGTAGTGGGGGGATGGGGTTGGTCTTCAGGAGGCCAGGTGATGACATGACAGGCTGAAAAAACCTCCACAGTGCTTCAGGACGGAAACCCAGGCTGCCAAAAAGACTCACGCAGGAATCCAGTCAAACAGTCAGTTCTGCTGTTCCCAGCACAAACACGCCACATCGCCTTGACACTCCATGTTTTCCTCTTTGTTGGCAGCCGTCGCCAAAAACTTTTCTTCTTCTTTCAGAACAGAATGAGGAAATAAGCACAGACACAGACTGCTGGACATGAAGTCAGCACTTCACACACAAAACCACAGTTCTCATTCTGATACCAGTAAAGTTTAATAACTCAGTCCCACTTCATTAGTCTTAATGACAGTAAACAGAAAACAGGCTGTGTACAGTTCATGTGTGATATTTTTATTTTACAAATGACTCACCAATTATCACATCTGTTGCTACCGCATGACGACCTTTTTTAGCTCTAAAATGATCAAGAGAGGTATCAGGCCCATTCAGATAAATTCACCAAACAATAATGGAACGGCACTTTAAAGCTCCATATTTTCCTCTTCTCCTGTGTTTTATTTGAAGTGTTGATTCATAAGAAGATATATTTGCTTTGTATTTTAATGTAGTTTTACATCTCTCTCAAGCTTCCTTTGGAGCTCTAGTAACAACAGGTCAGTA
>NW_019449460.1:0-1186 GCF_002814215.2 Seriola lalandi dorsalis | reverse complement strand
GAAACTTTGCTGCTCCAGAACCAAAGAACCACTTCTGTCAGAGGCTCGGGGATTATCATGACCAACACCAACTAAAACGTTGTGACTGCTGCCTTAAATTAGGAAATGTTCAAAATCAACATCAAAATGTTTGTGTGGCACGTCATCACACACAGAGGTCGTTCACTGTGCTTTTAAAAACCGATTATACAACAGATAATATCTAATTAAAGGACAAGATTAAATGGTTAAGTGGCAGTGGAGTTTGGGCAGATCTGATATTCATAGGTGTCAAAAACCCAAGAGCCACACGTGTAAAGAGAAGATGTAGTCCACCATTGTTGTTACTGGGCTTGGCGCTGGTGTTGCTGGGAAACTGGAGACGTACCGTGAGACGCAGGGAGCTGGAGAAGATGTTGCGTTGGGTGGAGAGGGTCGTCCGTGATCTTGATCGCTGCCTGGATCTGTGGTTTTCTGAGGGGGTTTCATCAGCCTCTGTTCCTGATGATGTGGACTCAGCGTTTTAAAACAGTTTCGTGGTGGCGAGCTGCAGCCACAGACCGAACCCGTGGAGCGACGCCACGTCTGGAGGGGGGTGAAAGTGCATGAAAGAGCTACTACATTCAACTTTTCCTCTGTGCTCGGTTACCTCTGCCCTCTCCTCATCTCCTCCTCCGTCAGGCCTTTTCCTTTCCTCAGTCACTGTCCTACCCCCCCCCCCAACCCCCCTCTCACTTTCTTGTCTGCTTTATCCCTTTCTTTCTTTTCCTGCCTTTCATTTTGTCTGTCTCATTCCATCTCTCCACTCGCACCACCTCCATCTCATCATTGTGCCTGGCGCTCCAGCCCTCCAAAAGAAAAAAAAAGAAAGAAAAGAAAATAGGAAAACGGCAAATCCTGCAGCCTCTTATGGCATTCATGTTTACCAACCCATAATGCCGCTCTCAGATTTGTTCAGCTCCCAAGATCGCTCCTTGTGTGCATGTATCCCTCCACCACCCCCCACCCTCCACCTTTCCCTTATCGCCCAACAAAGGAGGCGGATGCTGTATTTTCAGCTGCAGTGTTACCCCCACAGCCTCCATCCCCGATTGTTAGAGTGGTAAGTACGCTGAAGCATCTCGCCGCTTCCTGCCGCTAAACCTGGAGACTAATAGGGGAGTCTGCCAAATGCCACATACAGACAGACAGACAGACAGAGAGAGAG
>NW_019449459.1:0-960 GCF_002814215.2 Seriola lalandi dorsalis | reverse complement strand
ATGCTATTTAGTTGTTTTTTTTCTCATTAACCTACATTTTAGCAACTTGATCTCATCTTTCTTTATGGATTTTTTGCAAAGTAGTCATGAATGATTTGAACCCTAACTGTGTTATCAGTGTTGCTTTATAACTGCAGTATAACCCACTGAGCTTTAAGACATTTCTGAGTGTATAAGTAAGTATAATATACTTTTTGGGGTAGTGATTGGTTGATTTTACTCAATTTGATTTTACTTACAGAGCTTTTTGCTCATCAGAAGTAGAAGTTATCAACCAGTTTTCCTGTGCTCAATGCTTTTCCTGTGAGCAAGAGTCTCTGTTGGCTCACTCTCCAAGTGAGACCTCTAAGTATCTGCTGGTCAGCAGAAGGAGGGAATGTGATAGTGACAGGTGCAGCCACCTAAAATAGGAGAGGAGTGCAGGGGGAAGGCCCAGGGCAGCGCGGTAGAGGTAATGGAAAAAGGGAGAGAAAAGAGGACGGCAATGAAATAATAAGAGGACAGAGGGAAAATGTGGGCGAGGAGAGTATAGCAAAGGAAAGAGTGGAATGAGACTGAGCACGATAAAGAGACAGAGAGAGACGGCAGCAAAAGCTTTTCCGTCTCAAGCTCCCTGTAAATTTTGTGCATCATAACTTATCTGTAAAACCCAGTCGGACATGCCATTAGACATGTAACTCAGAGCACAGGCACACACACATAGATACACTCATGGGACTGTAATGACTCCTGCATTACTGCAGCAGTAGCAAACATTTTGTTATTTTACCCAGGATTTTTTCAAAAGTGTGTAGCTTATGTTGTTTTATCATAAAATTATTTATAAATGAAATAATTGTGGCTCTGTTGTTTGGTGTCCCACTGTCTACAGGGGCTTTTTCTCTTGTGTTGTAGTGTGACGCTTGAGGCAGGATAGAGTTCATCAACACTTTTACCAGGAAGATGGAAACTTAAAAGTTT
>NW_019449458.1:0-982 GCF_002814215.2 Seriola lalandi dorsalis | reverse complement strand
GTGCTGAAAGTTTGAGTGCGAACTTAAAAGGGAGCCATTCTGAGTGCAGATTCCATTGTAATGAGCTGATAGTAACTGTGATGAAATGTGTGCCTGAGCTGTAAACCTTTTTTAATTAGCATATGCACCTTTTGTGAATATAAATGTAGACTCTTAATGAGACTGATGCAATTAGAGTATGTAGGCTGAGAGGTACTGCGTTACACACATTTTACCTGGAGATTATGTGTCCTGTTTCTATTTTTGATCATGGCAATGATTCATTTTTACTATTACTTGTTGAATATGCAGTGAAAATTCCACAGGATAGTGCGGGGAAAGTGTAAAGTTGTCAACATCAAATTAGCTTGTTTGTTCATTTTAAAAGCAACTGAACTAATTAAATTATTCTCTGATCAAGAAAAGTTGTGACTGACTGCATGCAGAGTTAACTGTGTGACTCATGAACAACTCGTGTATACGAGTCATGACAAGTTGTTGCTGAGTTGAAGACTCTGATGTCTGCATAGTAAATATGAAGCTATAGCCAGCTGGTTAGCTTAGCTTAGGATGAGACCTGGAAACAGGGAAAAGCTAGCATGACAATGTTTATGCTCATTAGGACAGCTTTAGTGGTGTTAGTAGGTGGATCTTGTTATCCTTTGGACAAAGCCAAGCTAGCTGTTTCCCCCATTGGCAGTATGAATGAGAGTGTTATTAATATTCTTGTCTAATTCTTGGCATGTTTTTTTTAAATAAAATATCAAACTCTTCCTTTATAATAGAATTCAAGATGTCCATCCATTGTGGAAATCAGATGCCACATTTTCAGAGTTAGTCTTGCAGGAAGAGACTTTTATAGGCCGTCTGTACAGTAGCTGACCTTGAAGGCCTCATAGTTTCAGGGTGAACCCAGCCAGCACCCACAGGACCGAGCTCTGCACATGTACACCAGGGCATGGAAAAATATGGTCCCAGAGGTGATGATCGCAGTATTAACTAC
>NW_019449457.1:0-886 GCF_002814215.2 Seriola lalandi dorsalis | reverse complement strand
CTGCAGCTGCAACTGAAAGCCTTCAAGGTTTCTCAGCCTGCTGTTAAAAGTGTTTCTGTGATGAGGTTTCTATCGGACAGATGTAGACTGTAATGATGCTCATGCAAGTGTGGCCATTCCCAGCACCTATTCCTCCCTGCGCCGGCTTTACCGAGTCAAATCAACCATTGTCTATTTAAAGGAAGGCTTCGATTGTTCCCTGCAGGCTAATGGCTCATCCCCACGTCAGGCCCCCCGATGCTCTGTCTCCTCCCAGGTTAACCGTGGTAATACTGAGACTGCAGGGGCGCCATGGTAATAGTTTTTCTGCATGGCCATTTTAGCACAACCACTGACAGATGGTATCAGAGAGGGTATTTTGATTACCAACCATGTCTCTTAGAAATTATGTTTGTAAACAACTTAAGGGCAACAGCAAATACATTTCGAAGGAAACGCCAGAGAAAGAAGGTGGTTTTTGTTAAATGTAAATAAACACATTGTGACTGACAGTTAACTTTTTCTGTATTAAACCAGACTACAATCTTTCCCCAACCTTGAAGAAGCTATTTGTAAGTTTTTCTATTGCTAACATTAGCATTAACAGCTGTTTATTTACCAGTCCAGAAGAAAAGTCGTGAGTTCAGCATCAAACTTCATTCCTTTACTTACCAATAGCTGTCCCCAGAAGTGGAAAGAAACCCTCTTGTTTTGCTTTCTTTTCTACCACTGTTTTTCTTCTATTGAAGTTAGCATGCTAACCAGCTTGCCCCGGCCCGGTCGGCCCATCTCGTCACTTTCCGATACCGAGTCACTGTAGCCTCCAGTCTGCCCTGAAGAAGTAGCACTGCTCAGAGGACGTATTATCACTTCTTGTATTATAAACACAATGTTGTCTGAAGCTCTT
>NW_019449455.1:0-1187 GCF_002814215.2 Seriola lalandi dorsalis | reverse complement strand
GGAAATAAACCTTGGTTGCTGACATCTTGGGCAAGTTGCTCTTCAGGTTTCCCTCCATTTAGTTTTTAGTACTTTTATGTGGCAGGGAACAGCTGTGCTTCCATTTCCTGAAGGGGAATTGAAACGAGCGTGATAGGTCACAATGTTCTTGCTCCAGGTTGTAGTTCTCATGCATCGGTGGACATGATGGTGAGACGCTCCCCGACCTCCTAGTCTTGAATTGCAATGGGCCGTGCCAGGATGTTATTTGGAGCCTTGGTTCGCGAAGAATGGCAGCTCGTCAAACCTGAAGAGTCTGTGACTGATGGGTTAATTACAGTTCTGGGGTTATGTAGCGTATGCTGACAGTCATTGTTTCCAATTGCATTTATATGAAAATTACCATTGCATTTTGAAAATCCATATAATTTTCAGAGTAACAGAAATGCATGCAACCCAGTAAATGATAGTGTTATTAAAGCAGTTGGATAAAAATATTTCACCAGCGAGTGCCTGCTGCTGCTGCTGCTGCTGTTGTTACACTTGAAGCCTATTTTGGAGGATAACACAAAGGCGACAATGGTGCCTGTGTTTTTGGGTGTGGCTCATCTTTTCCGTTTTGACCAGCAGAAGGGAGGATCAAGGATCATGTCTGTTCACGGTCGCTCATTTCAAACCGCCTGCCAACTCAGTGATCAGCCGACTCCGTTGATCAAACAATAAACATTTGAGGTGAACACTGTGCTCACACTCGTGCCTCTCTGGATATTATTCAGGGCTATTACATTTTGTCACCAAGCCTGTATAATTTGCTGTAATTTGATGACAGTGATTTTTCAAGTTCCATTTTATCCCCAATGGGCGGTAAAATGGAACAATTGGAAATTGTCTGGCCCTTTATGTAATAGTGACTTTTCTTCATGTGAAAACTGATAAACAAAGTGACCTAATTCAAATGACTCATCTAACATAGTTTAATTTAGCAGCAATCAAACTGAAACATCCCATTACATATTAGACTAATCTTTCTAAATTGAGCAGCTCATGCAAAGAGGGATGATTGCTTCAAATTGTAATTGGGTTTCAAATGATTTGACTATTGTCCAGATGGGGTGTTTGTATTATAACAGATAAACTCATATGGAAAGAGAACTGTTAACAGATTAGAGGAGATTATACCAAAAAGTAGATCCGAGTTCACACTTGAA
>NW_019449453.1:0-975 GCF_002814215.2 Seriola lalandi dorsalis | reverse complement strand
CCAGAGTTAGGGGGAACCTCCTGGAGCTCCTCTGGGACCTCAAGCACCACCAGAGAACATCCTGGAAACTCCTCGAAGGTCCTGAAACCCCATGAGAACTGCCAAAAATCTTCCAAAGTGTCAGAGACCTAAACATAACCTCCTCTCAGATTCAAGGTCACGGAGCATTGAACCCTGGACCTGCTGACTACATGGTCCCCCTTCCAAACACTGAGGCCTGAGCAGTCCAGGTAGAACGTGAGTGAACTGGACCTGTTTCAAACCAGCAGTGCTTCTCTTTCAGGGCAAAAGACCAAACAGTACAAGTTCCAGATCCATCTAGGAGCTTGTGGAACCCTGGACCCAAACATATTCTCCTCTATTTTAATACATATACAAGTTCATAAAGGATTAAACATGGAACGTGTTGAGCCCTGTGTCACCACTGTGTCTCCAACAGCCAAAGTACAAACCTAGAAACCTGAACTGTTTCTGAAACCTTCTTATGGATCATCAGTTTTCTTTCAAGGCAACAGACCAAACAAAACACATTTTTTCTTAGCAGCCGAAAACCCTACCATTCTCACTTTGAGCAAGAACTGTCCCAACAAGTTCCAGATTCCTCTGGAATTCTGGAGCTCTCTGGACCCAAACTCTTTTCCTATTCATTTTTTTGAAATCTATAGATTTCAGAGTTCGGGGGGGTTTGAACACCTCCTACCTTTTCTTTTCACAACGATTTGAACCTTCAATAACACAGATAGACCCTGAATGGATCCATCTAGAACCTTGGACTGGTTCTCAAACCTAAACCAGTAGACAGACAAATCACAGCCTTTTGGCACCTGAATAAAATCATGAATAGAACCTCATAGAACTCTTACTTGACCCACATCTCACCACCAGACCCCCAAATCTCAAATGACCCAAGAGTAACTGGAATGGATCTGGAACTGGGACCAGATCACACCCACAAAACACAAAACATCCCGACCT
>NW_019449452.1:0-1040 GCF_002814215.2 Seriola lalandi dorsalis | reverse complement strand
AATTGATCTTCTGAGGAGAAAAAAAATAATAAATTGTTAAACTTAAAGATTCCAGATATGGGCAAAAACTAACCACAACAGCACGAGACTAAAATGAAGCCAGGTCTTGTATTACAGCAAATACAGACAAGAAGCAACACATGCACAGTGGAACACGCACTCTCCGAGGCTGTGGACAGGTCCAGCAACACCTCGGAGACTGTGATCCCACCTCTTCCTGCAGCGCCAGGCCACTTGGGTAAAGGGTGAGAAAGGAGGAGGGAGAGATGCTATGGAGCTAAGTGCCTAGGTGTTAGCTCTCTGCCTTAAGACATAAAGTAGCACTCTGGGAGTCTGGGACTCCAACTCCCGAGTGCTTCTGACACAAGATGAACGCCTCGGTCTCAGAATGCCACCCCACATTTAGAGGGAAAAAGGTCAGCCATCGCTGTCCGCGGCACCGCTTTCACAGGAAAAATCCAACCCTGACATACAGAGTCTTGATGGTTTATTTTTCCTCTGTGCATCCAGGTTTTTGGAATAATCCTCCTCAGTTCTGGCGGCTCTTTTCAAAGCTCACCTCACCTTTGACCCGACATGGACTTTGCTGCCGAGTGGTAGAACCGAATCGGGGGCTAGGACTACCTTCACACTTCCACAGTTTCATTTGAAAACAAAAACAATCTTTGTTCAGACGGCCGTCAGAGCTCCGTAGTTTTCAAACTGAAACGGGTCCAGCTGCGTTTCCTAACCATGGATGCATCTCTTCAGACACTGACCTGAAGCGTCTGGGAATGTGACACCTCGTAGAGTCCAGTGCTCTGCTGGTTTCCTTTTGGGGGTTTGGAGGTTGTTCTGAGTCTGAAGAACAAAAAGTGTTTTAACTGTCCAAACACTTGATGTCTGAACTGTATTTAACTTGCATACAGAAACAGCTGCCAGTTCTGAAACGTATGGACATTGCATTTTGCATCACTGAAAACTCAACGACACAAAAATGAAAATGAAGCACGTGCTGAAAAGACTGACTGTCTGTGTATCTGCACCCATCCAGTCCCAGT
>NW_019449451.1:0-1036 GCF_002814215.2 Seriola lalandi dorsalis | reverse complement strand
TCCAACAGGCCTGACACATGATGAACACACACGATGAAAACATTGTTAGTCAGCTGTTCACATACTCAACACTTTGACATCAGCGTGAAGTCATAAAGAAGGTGGGGGCGTGTCCACAGGTACAGGTGTCTCACCTTTGTCTCGGCCCAGCAGCGTCTCCGCTGAATCTTTTCTGCACAGTTTGATTCTGCTGGGACCCGCCTTCCCTCCACGCTGACGCACCATGAACCCCCCAATACCTGAGACACAGAGACATATAGAGATGAGGACAGGTAGACAGATAGAGATGAGGACAGGTAGACATGAGGACAGGTAGACATGTAGAGATGAGGAAGGGAGACAGGCAGACATGAGGACAGGTAGAGATGAGGACAGGAGACAGGTAGAAATGAGGACAGGTAGACATGTAGAGATGAGGACAGGAGACAGGTAGACATGTAGAGATGAGGACAGGAGACAGGTAGAGATGAGGACAGGTAGAGATGAGGACAGGAGACAGGCAGACATGGAGACAGGCAGACATGAGGACAGGTAGAGATGAGGACAGGAGACAGGTAAACATGTAGAGATGAGGACAGGAGACAGGCAGACATGAGGACAGGTAGACAGAGTCAGACAGTCTACCCTCCTCACCTGGCCTGTAGGGTTTCCTCTTCCTCTTCTTGTTGCCGTCAGTAACCTCAGGCTCCTTGGTGACATCATCATCGTGGGCGTGGTCTCGCTCGGGGCTGGAGTCGGATTTCATCTCACAGTCCAAGTCACCTGGAGAAAATTGGAGACTCCATTACATCAGTTAGGCTCCCTACAAGTACAGAAAGACACGTGTGTTCTCTGTGACCTCTGACCTCTGCTGTGGTCCTGCTCAGCGGGGGGGTCAGGGGGGGTCTGAAGGACAGACACGCTGTTCTGGTTGATGATCCTCAGCTTCAGTTTGGGTTTACACCTGCAGGCGGGACACAGACAGGAAACAGCTGATCAGTCTGATGCCTCATCACCTCACCTGGAGCAGAAGCACCAGAGAAGAAGAGGGTGGCGC
>NW_019449450.1:0-1182 GCF_002814215.2 Seriola lalandi dorsalis | reverse complement strand
ATTTAATAGTTGTATACAGTGTTGGTCATTATATTAACTCAATCAACAGGCGGACCTAGCGACGTATAATCGGAGGTATAAGCGGGCCTGATGGCATCGGGACTGTCCCTGGGGAGGCTCCGTTCAAGCCTGGGGATGAAGCGGGCAGTTTGCCCAGGAGAGGCAATGCACACAGAGGCATAAAGCCCAGAGTTAACCATCTGTTTGACTCAAGAACTAAACGGCAAACTAGAGTAATCGAGCTCATACAATACCCACTGTAGGTGTGACTATGCACTAATAAGTAGTATAAAATATAACGAGTGACAAGACTAAGACTCTACAGCCATGCCTGCAGCAGTGACGCTATAAAACTCACTGTAAAGAAATCCAAACTGTTAGAAAGATAAAAGTTGGGGTCTGAAATGTATTTCTGATCCTTAGCATTAGTGATGATATAAATGTAATAACCGGCTACAGGACGGTCTCAAAATAAGTCTTTGGCAACCTCGTGTATATAAGAGGGGTTCACCATGTTGTGAGCATGAGGTGTGAGGAGATGCGCAAGGCAGTGTAGTTTATTCAAGAGGATGCTGTAAGCAGAAAGGTAATCACGTTAAGTCACTTGTGAGATTTTATGATGTTATGTTAGGTGAGCAAAGATGTGAAATATGAGCTAGAGAGACGTAAGAAGCAGAGCCGGACTGAAAAAAGAAAAAAAAGAATTAATCAAAATAAACTAATTAATTACTAATAGCCGGTACCCTCATGTATTGATATCAATATTTGCATCAAAACACCAGTATGGGCCGGCTTATAGGAAGAAGCACAATCATTATGTTTTTCTGAAAAGTTCGGCATGAACTATTTAGAAAATCTATGGTACCTGTAATTATTTCTCCATACAGTTTAAACAAGAGTGTTTTCATCAGTATCAGTAGAGAGTACTGATTACACAAAGAACCGCTCAGGCTGATGGGGATGTCATCGATTTTGAAGCTATTTGCTCATAAAACAAATGAGTGGACAAACGAAACAATAAAAAACAATAAAATTTCACCTGATGGTGGCGCAAGAGGAGAACTCCAATGTCAGATGGCGTCGTCCTCTGGGGACCATGAATGTTTGTAGAAAATTTCATGACAATCCATCCTATAATTGTTGAGTTATTTCAGTCTGGACCACAGTGGTGGACTGACCGAT
>NW_019449449.1:0-1113 GCF_002814215.2 Seriola lalandi dorsalis | reverse complement strand
TGGCATTCATAGATTCAGAAAGCGAAATTTTTGTCGCATTTTATTTTAGGATACACTAATAAGATGTAACAAGCCATAGTTTGTATCAAATTAGACAAAACTAGAAATAATGTGTTCTTCATTAGAAAGAAAACAAACACAGTCATTCCCTAATTAGACACGTAAACGATGCTGGAATTAGAAACCACATATAATTATGCATTAGATCCAAAATATAGGCTATTGTACTTGTGACAAACATCAGCATAAGGCCACTATATTGTTTCTCTACAAGTGGCATTCATTTTAAAAACCATTTATTATTTTTGCCAAATGTTGGACTGTTATGTAAATATGCAAATACATATGTTTTTTCTGTACATTTGTTTTTAAGTTGATCTTATCACTAATGCATTAGACAATAAATGTGCCTGTGATTATTAATATATATGTGGCTTGAATACTATTATTAAAACACTTAGGAAATAGTTAGGAAACCTGCTTTCTCTGATTAGTTGTTAAGGAACTTATTGTGATATAATGAGAAACTACTCAGTAACAGCTCTGTTTTGTGAATCACTTTATTGACCAAAGCTAAACAAATTGTAAATATAAATATAAATAAATGTATTGTCCTCTGAGCTCTGTGTTCTGTGTCACTTTATTATAAAAGCTATGCCCCATATAATATGGCATTATATTCATCTTATTATAGCCTGTGTTGTCTAATGGAGCTATCATAGGCCCGTGTTGGTCGTATTAAATGTGGTCTCTATTGCAGCATAATTTGTAGAATAATGTCTAACTGTACACATTTTGGATACGATATTTAAGTTCTAATTAGACTATGATCTTGTAAAATCGTGTCTAAAAGTGTATTAGGATCTTATTTGGTGTCTAGTTAGAGTATAATCTAATTTGCTACAGCTTGTTATGTCTTATTAGTGTACCCTAAAATAATGCAACTGAAGTTTCTATGAAAGAATGTTCATCTTTGGCATTTTACACACAATCTGCACTGACAGACAGTGACAGGAGCTCAAAATCTTTGAACAAATGTTTTGTCTCTGGCAGGAAGAGCTTTCTGTTTCTCCAGCATCTCCCAGGTCTTAAACTGTACCGGCTCCCCTCTGC
>NW_019449448.1:0-1027 GCF_002814215.2 Seriola lalandi dorsalis | reverse complement strand
CAGGCCTTGCTCGCTCTGCGCTCCATCAGTCTGGATCAGAACTACAAGCAGGTGAAGAACCTGACGGAGTTACTCAAAGACTTGAAACAGCGGTTCGGGCTGAGCAGCGTCCAGAGGCTGGTGCACTCGGCACATCTGGAGATGGAGCAGGTATGACCTGCAGCTGGAGGTCCGGTCTCACCGGGGCCTTTCCCTCCGCACAGCAGTAACAGGTGAAACTCTTCCGTCCGTGTCGTGATGTTTGCTGTGCGTGTCTTCCAGCTGTTGGACAGTGCTGTGTACACCTTTGAACTGTTCCTCCAATCGTCAGCCAAACTGCAGCCCTCGCTGGTTCCTGTCAAGATGGAGAGAGCGAAAGAGCGAGTACTGAAGGTAAAGAACGACATCACACAATATGAGACGTCGCCTTCACATCGCGTGTGATTTCAGCTTCTGTGAAGGAATTCAGTAGAAAATGTGTTTTTAAATTTGTGAGTTACATATTAAGAGATTGTAATGAATGGATTACAATATTATATTAATATATCAATACTATATATATCAATATTATATTTATATATTAATAATATATTTATATATCAATATTATATTAATGTATCAGTACTTTATTTATATATCAATACTGCATTTATATAGAAATTCTATATTCATATATTATTATTGTGCAATATAAAACATACTCAACTCATATCTGAATGATCTGTAGATACTTTCTTTTTTATATTATTTTTCTTAGTTTATTAGAAATGATGTGTTTTTGTTCCTAATTCTGTTGTATGCAGAGTTTACAGGACAAAAAAGGCTTTCTAATGCTAATGCTAATGCTAATGCTAATGCTAATATGACATCAACTAAAATAAGACTTTCATATACTCTGCAGGAAAGTGCTGAATGTGAATTACATTCCTTAACTGTAATCAAACTGAAGACACATCGGTTTAAGACTAATAATAGTAATAATTGTGTGTGTGTGTGTGTGTGTGTGTGTGTGTGTGTGTGTGTGTGTGTGTGTGTGTGTGTGTGTGTG
>NW_019449447.1:0-1086 GCF_002814215.2 Seriola lalandi dorsalis | reverse complement strand
AATTTGAATTCAACCCTACAATTAAGATGTTCACAACACCAGCAACAAGCAGAGGTTTCCCTTTTTTTTCCCCTTTTTTTTGGGGGGGGGGTGTCTGAATATAACATTTAACAACACCTTAGACACTTGGATGTCAAAGGGAAATGGCAGCAACAGTCAACATTTGCTTTCAGTGGTGATGAAATTGAACCGTCACCACTATAAAACAGCTGCCTGTTAAAGTAACAGACGGAAAATGATGAAAGCAAAAGATTTTCCACCCCAGACTGCGGCTCACCGCTGCCACTTCATGACGTTTTTGTGCTGAAGTAACGAAGAGATAAGTCAAGTGTTGAAGGCATTGCCTGCAAAATGCCAGCTGTAGGACCAGGTGGGTAACTGCAGGGTGGGCCAATCACCACTGTATATTGCACACCACGAGCCACCACCACAAGGAGGAAAAATGGAAGCAAAATGGGACGGGAAACAGACAATTTTCTCTATCAATAACACATGTCCTGGTGTAGATCAGAAGCAGTGTATCCATGCCTGTTTTCTCACTTTTCACTGTTCTGCAGCCTTGAAATTTCACCTCAACAACTGGATTTCTTGCCTCTCTGGAGAGTCAAGTGGCTGAGGGGAGGATGTATGTAGGTGGAACTCATTCTCCAATATCTGGGATTCATCACTGACGTCATGTTGATGTTTCAGGCTGTGGGCAGCAGCGCAGGCTGAACTTTTCTCCCTCCCTGACCTCTCCCATGTCTTGTCATACGTTTCCCTGCCTCCCTTGTAATGACTTCAATATTGTAAACAATATTATTAACACCTCCCTTCACTTTCTACATCCTCCCTGGTTTGACGTGTGCAGCCGATTCCACCCATGCTGGCTTCCAGTAGCAGTTCATCATCATCATCATCATCATCATCATCGTCCTCCTCCTCATCTTTATAGTAGTGCTCTCCACCCAACAAGACACACCCGACCAAAAATAACTCCACGAGGCTGAATCTCAGTATGTTACATAAAAAAAATAACATACATCAGCCGAGAACTGTGACTCACTCGCTGCAGCGAATTAAAGCTACAGCGCAAATGAATACTCC
>NW_019449446.1:0-895 GCF_002814215.2 Seriola lalandi dorsalis | reverse complement strand
ACACACACACACACACACACACACACTGAACTGAACATGAACATGAAACTGTGACGTTTTGTCAGTTCACTTCAAAACTTTATTGACAGTTGTTATTTATTCACAAAGACATAAGTCATGATGTCATCACAAACTCTTCAGCTGATTGGTCCATACTGTAAATCTCACCTTGATGTCTCTGTGCATCTTTCCTTTACTGTGCAGGTAGAAGAGACCCTGAGGACACAGGACACAGTGTTCTACAATCTGACTGAACACGAGCTGAACAGTCTAAGAGTCTGATTGGACGATACCTGCAGAGTTTCCCGCAAGACGTAGGCGACCTGAGACTCTGTCAGCGGACCGGTTACTGGAAGACAAACACAGAACCAGGTTCAGTCCACAACGTGAAACCTCATTATAACACAAATAACAACCCAGTCCTGGATCAGGACTAAAATCTTTGTCTAATATTTCCCATCACCCCACAGACAGTTGCATTGAAAAAACAACTTGTGACAGGTGACATCATCACTGACTGGAGAGGGCGGGGCTCTAACACTCATCATGAACACAAAGATAATACAGTTGTTTAGTTTGGTTCAGAGGTGTGTGTGTGTTTGTGTGTGTGTGTGTGTGTGTGTGTG
This sequence comes from Seriola lalandi dorsalis, assembly GCF_002814215.2. NCBI lineage: Eukaryota > Metazoa > Chordata > Actinopteri > Carangiformes > Carangidae > Seriola > Seriola lalandi. The sequence continues at coordinate 269 of NW_019449446.1, read as the reverse complement.
TCTGTGAGACATTCACAGTCAAACTGTAGTTTGGTTCGTTATCTGTCTGTGGGGGGTCAGCCTGTGGTCGCCCTCGTCCCCTCTCTCTCTGTGGGGGGGCAGTGTGGAGGTGGGTGGAGCCCCCGTTCTCCCTTGGAGATGTCACTTAGGTTTAATGAGGGCGAGCAGCATGCGTTTCACCGCTGGGCCTCATTAACGACACCTCTGACGCCCCCGGCTTGGACAAATTGGCGGCCGAACGAATCAAGGCCTTAACGAGCGGCGAGATA
>NW_019449445.1:0-950 GCF_002814215.2 Seriola lalandi dorsalis | reverse complement strand
TCTCTCTCAGGGGGGAGATGGGGGAGGTGAGGGTGTGAACCGTCTGGTCCGTGATGTTTCCGCTCTGACTCAGATCTAACCTGGTCAGGTGAGGGACATAACGCACCAGCAGACGAGACGACGCGTCTGTCAAGTCCAAACCGGCCAATCGCAGCTCGGTCACGTTCTGGAAACGCCCCACTCTGGTTTCACCGTGAGCTGATCGACCAATCAAGGAGCAGAGAGAGACAGAGAGAGAGAGAGAGAGAGAGAGAACAAGCAAACAGATGTCACAATAATTAAGATTTGAAATGTTTCTTTCACCATGAGACTAAAATTTAAAGACGGTAAAAACAGCTTGAAACGTAAGATGGACCCGTTTATTCTGGCTTCTTATTTATTTATCTTTCTATTTGTTCATATATTTGAAGCTGTTTTACTGGTTTGTCCTTTTACTCTCTGATTGCTTCCTGTGTTTCTTTAATATCCTACTTTTACTTCTGTTATGTATTTTTTTTATATTTATTTCTGATTCTTTATTTTATTTCTACTTCTAAGGAAAAACTCAGTCGGTCGCACCTGTGCAAAGTGAAAGGGTTTGTCTGGGGCTCTGGGCACTTTAATGAGGGGTCTTGTTAACAGCAGTGTAGCAGGGTCTCTGTGTCTCACCTGTCCTGGTGTCAGGTGGGGGGGCGAGCAGCTCTCTCAGGTGCGAGTCTTTCAGGTCCTCCACTCTGCTGAGGTCCAGCAGCCTCAGACAGGGACAGACGGCCTGACACAGAGCCGACACCGCCGGCCACGGACACCCAGACACGTTCAGCTCCAGCAGACCTGAACAGGTGACACAGGTGAGTCACAGGACAGACAGCTGACGACGCCGTGAAGGTGATGAGCGTTAACAAAACTCAGCACAGACATTAAACTCAAGAGTCACTTACTAGCTTTGGCGAGAGCTTTCGACTCAATGCCAT
>NW_019449444.1:0-1160 GCF_002814215.2 Seriola lalandi dorsalis | reverse complement strand
TAAGTACTTATGGATTTTGTGCCATATAGGACACCTGCCTGGACTTCATTCATCAGCTGATGTGGTTGACAGTTGACAAACTGTTGTGTTCCAGTATAAGAGTGTAGCCATTGCTCTTTCCAGATTCAGCAGTTGTAATAAATGAAATGTATTAATTCTTAAAAAACGATTCACTCATGTTTCAATGTGGTGTGTGTGGAGCAGGGACCTGAAATCAGGGGGGAGGGTCTGGGCTCCCACTCCAGCTTCACTGGCCGTCTGGGCTCTGAGCTCCTCGGCGGTCAGGAGGCAGTGGAGGCGGTAGAGGATGCTGGGTAGACACACTGCTTTCCTCCACAGGGAGGCTGGGATGGGGTGGATGGCACACAGCTCTGGAACCAGGATCTGTCAAACACAACGCTCCTGTTAGACTGGGACTGTTACAGTGCAGAAATGAAAAGGTGATGTAGCTGGAACTCAATCCACACACAATATATATATATATACATACACACACACACCAAGTTTATACCAACAGCAGCTTTGTATAAAGAAATTCATTTCATCACACAGATTCATACACAATGAAACAAAAAGGTTAAATGCTACTTTAACATGCCTGGCTTCCCGGCTGCTCAGGAGCTGCAGCTCCAGTTCACTGAGCCTCGCCTCCATTACAGCACATGAACTACATTTATTAGATGAACCATTATTAATAGAGGCAAAGGAATAACTAGACATAAGACACGCCGAGCAGAGAGAGCAGGAGAGAGAGCAGGAGAGACAGAATACATCGGTAAGTGCTAAAGAAACTAGCAGATCTGAATAGCATGTAAACAGAAACACCAGTTAAAATCAGATCTGGATAAAAAGACACACACAGTCAATAAGAAAGAAAGAAAAACCTGTTTGTTCTGCAGACTCTCCCACTTTGCCTTCCTCTTCTCTGCACTGCTGAGGGGCAGAGCTTTGCCCTTCTGGTTCAGGTGCCGAGGGGTCAACAGGTTCAATCTACAAGAGAAGAGAATTGCACTGTTAGACTAAAATACTAGTCAAACTCACTATTGCCACCTCACGGTTGTAAACCATTCAGACAGGTTTCAGGTTACATGCCTGTGTGAAATCTTGTTATAATTGATGTGTGAAGTCTTGACTTATGGCTAAAAAGTGTTTTGTTAAGT
>NW_019449443.1:0-982 GCF_002814215.2 Seriola lalandi dorsalis | reverse complement strand
TTTTTTGTGTAGACCTACACTGTAAAAGTTAGTTTTTCAAATGAGTGATTTTACACATGCCAGCTGTTGGGGGTTGGATGCTAGCAAGGAGCAGTGGCCTTTAGTAGCTTTAATGCTACTCTCCTATTCCTAATGCTATTCTCCTACAGATGCACATTACACTCACATAAGGAGAAAAAAACCTGATTTCAAAATGATGAGATTCAGATCTCGTAATTATAAGATCTGTCGTCCCTCTAATCAATGGAGCTGTAGGGACAGTTTTGGCTTTTAGCATCATTTCCTTATACCAGAAATAATGAGATCAGATGTTACAATGCTGGTTTAATTGGCTCTGACAGAGAGACATGAAAATGTTAACCCAAAAAATCGAATTGTTTATTTTTTGTTTACTGGGCTGTTCACAAGCTGCTCACAATCCTCACCTGACGGCTGTCGTCCAGGCTGCTGCTGCTCCACCTCCTGGATAAACAGGTCAAACATCTGTGTCTGGATGAACCTCTTGACAAAGTGTCGAGTAGTCTTGGAATCAATGGCCTTGTAGAACCTTTTCTTTTCAAACACCCCCTGCCCTCCTGCATGGCTGTATTTCACATAAGAGCTGTAATGGCCGACTGTTTTAACAAAGAACTGCAGGAAGGCTTCCGACACCACCCGGTTCAGCTCCTCCACCGCTGAAAGAAAGGACAGAAAACATTTGTGATGATGGAACTAACTAACTGTTCCTAACTGATACACTTGTGTTTGACTTTGGTTGCAATTCACTCACTTGATTTGTTTTGTCTTGTACTTAGTACCTCTCGTATTTCAGTTTGGAGCTTCGGGGGCAGAATAGATTCTTCATCACCAATCTGAAAAATATTTTGAAATTTGAACTTTGACAAAATGTTTGTTTCCTGTGAAGTTCAAAATAATAAGTGATAACCAAAAGATTTACCACATTTTTGTTGATAAAACACTTACTGAAACAATGAAGGTCTTC
>NW_019449442.1:0-963 GCF_002814215.2 Seriola lalandi dorsalis | reverse complement strand
AAAAAGTCATAAAAATGTCATAGCATAATAAGGCATAAAAATGGCATAGTATAATAAAGCATAAAAAATGACACAGTATAGTAAGACATAAAAATTCATAAAAATGTCATAGTATAATAAGGTATAAAAAGTCATAAAAATGGCATAGTATAATAAAGCATAAAAAATGACATAGTATAGTAAGGCATAGAAATTCATAAAAATGTCATAGTATAATAAAGCATAAAAAACGACATAGTATAATAAGGTATAAAAAGTCATAAAAACGACATAGTATAGTGAGGCATAAAAATTCATAAAAATGACATAGTATAGTAAGGCATAAAAATATCATAGGATAATAAGGCACAAAAACGACATAGTATAGTAAGTCATAAAAAGGCATAAAAAAGTCCTAGTATTCTTGGTTACATTTTCATGGGATTTTTCAACAGAAATTATTAATTCAATAGTAACATCAACTACTGGAAAGTGTTTCATTTATTTTGATTTTGGCGGTTTCAGTTCTCCATACCTGGAAGGTGAATAGAGCATTAAGTGTAGTTAGAAAGTCAGTGCTGGAGCATAGTTGTGATAATTATAATGAAAACTTTTCAGTCAGATGTTAGGATCCATACAAACTCTCTCTGTCTTTTTTGGTTGAAAGTAATGAAAAATAGTTAAATCTAGTTAATATCAACCAATAACCAATAATGGTCTGTTTTACAGAACCTCTGATTCAACTGCTTAAAAGCTTGCATCTGTTTCATTTAAAGTCCTTTAATATAACTGGATAAAAATTTTAAATCGCTTAAACAATGGTTCAATTGATTAAAAAAGACATCACTTCTTTATTATCATTACAGCAACTGACCAGAAGCCAGCAGATGGATGAACTGTTGGATGTTCTCATAGAGAGCGGAGGTGAGTAGAGATTCAATAATTAATGTTGGTCACCAGGAGTAAAACTGTAACTGTCACTGC
>NW_019449441.1:0-1169 GCF_002814215.2 Seriola lalandi dorsalis | reverse complement strand
CGGATCAATTGAACTGTCGGTTTTTGTCTTGGAAATCTATTCACACAATTTGCGCCGTGCTGCAGGATCCGGAGAATAAAAGTGGAGCAGGGGTGGTGTCGCTGCTCAGACTTGACCTTCAGCAAGACTACACCACATGGAAATGACCCACGTTGAGCAGGTAGGGTCGTAACTTCGCTTGTGATGATAAGAATAAAAGTATATTTGTGATTTAGAAGAAAGGCAGAACGATTTGCAGCCTCGGACTTATCCTCTGGGACCGGGCGGCACGAATGACACTGATGGAGCCGGTAAAAACCTTCTGGATGTTTTGATGATCCATCGGCTGACCGAGATTTGAGCCGGGTCCAGTCCGCCTGTGCTCTGATCTCATCTCTTTCTTTGTCTGAGGCCTTTTTTAGCCAAAAAACATGGTTTCTTTTTCAGTGGAAGAAATTCTGGAGGGTCGCTTTCACCTGAATGATGCACACTGCACTGTGCCATCTCACCTGTGGTGTTTATAAAGGTAGGGAGGGACTCACATGCACTAACATGCACGCCAACCGATCGGCTACCAAAACAAATAACTGAGAAACTCAGATTACAACATACAGAGGGGGCGTGGCTTTATTCACTGCTCAGGACGCCATTACTCCACTATAACTTTACATAGAAAATAGTTATTTGCTGCTATATTGTTTCATATTTGTTCTAAAGATTTGTTTGTACATTCACTGAACACCTCTAACACTGCCTCATTGCAGTGGCTTGTGGGAACTCTAAATTGAACCAATTAAGCGTTAATGTCATTAATTACCCCTGTGCTTTTTCTGCACTTAAATGTCAAAAGCTGTTTATGTCATAGATTACTGTTTTTGCAGTTAAACTTCACAGAAAAGCTCAATGTTTTCTGAAAATATAATACTATTTTTTGCTTTTACTGTTCTTCCTCGAGCTGTTTCACCACCATCTGCAATTGTTAAATTGTCTGCAGCTGCAAGTGGCTCCCTAAGTTTCCTTCCTGCTTTGCAAGAGTGTAGGAAGATCTCACTCAAAATATTTAGTTTACATACTGACTTCTTAATTTTCTCACTTTTCCCGTGTGAATAGTGCTTGGTAAGGAGTCAGGACAGTGTTACGATGCCTGCTATGAAAGAAGGTCTGTTTCTGCGACACACAGACACCTTCAC
>NW_019449440.1:0-919 GCF_002814215.2 Seriola lalandi dorsalis | reverse complement strand
TCAGGACGCCCTGTCCTGTGTGTGTGTGTGTGTGTGGCTGTGTGTGTGTGTGTGTGTGTGTGTGTCTTAAATCTCTAATTAGAGGTTTTACTGGGCTCAGCTCAGTGTGTGAGAATCATATTATGATAATTTGAGCCCAAAAACAAACGAAGCTTCTCATCATATTAAAACACATGAAACCAGCATCTGAAATCAAAAGCTCCTCCAGATCCTCCACCTACAGAATCCTGTGTGTTTCATGATAATCCGTGCTAATTCTGAGACACAGAAGGGGAAACGAACACGCTGCCCTCGAAAAATATTTAAATATTAGAATATTAAATGAAGTCTGGTTTTGTTTTCTTGGTGTGCATCTATATTTTCTGTGTTTGAACCTGAGGTTCTTCAACACTGAAAACCTAAATCACATCTGCATCCGAGGAACAATCAGACGTGTCGCTGTTTTCAGTTCCATGACAGACAAAGACGTTTCCGCTGTTCCTGTTTGAATTCCTGCAGCAGCGTCGGCCTCACCTCCGTTCTCCAGCTGTGAGCTGATCCAACAGACCTCATCAGTCCTGGTGGATCTCTCATAGGCGGCTCCCGACCTGAGGTCCAGGGACTTCAGGGGGGCCTACAGGGTTCCAGGTAATCCCCAGTGACACGTGTAGCGCTCGTAGCTGACCTCACAGCTGTTTGGTTCATCACACGTCCAGGTCAGATGAGAGGCAGCGTCTCAGTCAGTCATAGCAGGTTGAGTTGTAAAGAGAAACGAAGGTGGAGTGACAGCGACGACGAACAAAGAATGTTCTGAAAATCAAAAGTTAACATCGACATCCTGGTTCAGAGTCCAAATACTTCTGAAGTGAGTCCTCGTCCCCGCGGAGGAACTGAGCGGTAAACCCAGGCAGCAGCTCAGCTCTGTACATTTACTCAAGTA
>NW_019449439.1:0-954 GCF_002814215.2 Seriola lalandi dorsalis | reverse complement strand
CTCTCTCTCTCTCTCTCTCTCTCTCTCTCTACTGCATTTATCACAGCTTGTTTGCTGTTGCTGGAAAAGGGGCTGATGAGACTTAACTGTGATGTGAACTGTGATGCAAAACCAAAACAAGGAGCTAAAGAAGCTAAAAAGAAATCTCAGTAGAGCTGCAGAGTTGGTGAAAATTCTCTGATTTCTGCACTGACTGACTGACTGACTGACTGACTGACTGTTACACTACAAGACTTCCTGCATGACACTGAATGGCGTCTGTATTGTTTTATTGTTCCTATCATTTGATCTGGAAAACTATGAAACTTGTAAATGTCACGTTCAGATGTTGGTTGACCTGTTTTTTTTTCATGTCTTTGTGGTCTATTAGAATAATTCAATCCATGTTTTCACGCCCAGAGAACCTTTGGAATTTGTTTAGTTCCCTGTTCCGTCCAGGAAATTATGTCAAAAGAAAAGAAAACTCCGACAGCAGCAGAACAGGTCTGTCCACAGGTCGGACTCATGTTATATAAACCCACACTCATTTGTGATGCAGACTTCCATCAGGCAACAAACTCAGGACACAAAGTCTATCAGAGGACGAACGCAGTAAGAGACACATTTACTTTATCTTCTTATCATTACTTCATTATATAATATTGTTATTATCAATGCTGTTGTTCTCTATCGCAGAATAACTGACAATTGATATTTAATTTTTGCTCTTTTGCTGGAGAAAAATGATGAACGGAAAAAAATTGAGAGATAATTAGAAAATAATTGATAAAAAACATTTTGCAACAAACTGCGAGTGTGTTAATGTTGGATATAATCAAAAGGCAGATGGTGTCCCTGACTTAGTTGATTTGGAAATTACTTATTAATTACTTCTACTAATGAAAATGTGCAAATTGTTCATCTGATTTCTTAAAGGGGTAAAATAAGACCTTCAATTTCAGCAATTAAAACAAC
>NW_019449438.1:0-1014 GCF_002814215.2 Seriola lalandi dorsalis | reverse complement strand
ACTGTGTGATCCTGCCGACTCCTGTTCACGCCGATGTTCAACGCTGCCAACCTGAAACAGAGAGACGGAACATTTCAGCCTCAAATACCAGCTCCACTTTGGGACGAGGATCTGTGTTCCACTTGATGCTCCATGACTTTTGCACTGATGTTGCAAAAAAACAACATTTTTTTGGAGACATCTGGAGACAAGACGAGACCCTTGTCTGCACAGTGAGTGGATTTTATCACCTGTTTAACATTGTGCAACTCAGATGACAACATCAACAACAACAACAACATGTCCTCTACACCAAACAACAGAATCTGGTTCTCATTGTCCTCCAGAAGTAAAAGCCCCTCTGTTCAGGACAGACACACCTCGTGAAATGACTCCCATCTTCTGCAGGGTGCAGAGGAGCAAGTGTTCGTGTTTGCTGCAGGATAAAAGCGTCGTAAAAGATTACAAACACAAGATGTCGTGTTTTCATCCCACTGCTGTTTTCAGCCTTTTATTCCTCAAAATGAGATCAAATAAAAATGATTCCATTAGAGGCAGGAAATCAAAGGGAATACAGCCTTTTAAAAAACTCCATGTGCGTTTGTGGTGAAGTTCGGTAATAAAACGTGTGGCTGGATGTTGAATGTGGCCTGAGCTAAAAAGAGTTTGCTTCAGCACAGACTGCGAGGGGTACCAAACCTCAGGGCAGTGGGTGTACATAATTTATGTATAATTCAAGCTCTTAAATGTCCCTCTTAGCATGCAAGGGGACCTGATTAGCCTCTCTTTAGAGCGTCCTTCACAAACATTATTAATCAGGTCCCCATTCTCACAGGCCTCTGCTCCGGCTCCAGACAATGTGCTAAATGAATCCCAGCACATCGAGCTTGGGAATGGCTCTGCTGCACATACAGTATTCATCAATCATAGTCTGGATCTATTGTCAGGACGCTGAGAGCGCGACCCCGACGCCGCTCACGACCGCTGCTATTAAAAGCTCTGATCTGGGAACGTGAAGCCGGTCGTGCTGCTGTA
>NW_019449437.1:0-882 GCF_002814215.2 Seriola lalandi dorsalis | reverse complement strand
AACCACTCACCTTGGCTGAACTCCGAATCAGGCAGCAGCACCACTCTGCAGCAGCTGTTACCCATACAGCCAAGACAACCTACTCAGCCTGAAGATAAGCTGCCACTAACATCGCTGCTGTGCACAACAACTGCAGCATTACAGTCTCCAGCAACAAAAGCCTGTACACCAGGCCAAAGACAGAAAAGCTACATGTTGACTCAGTCCCTACCACCAACAGTAACTTCTGCACTGCTGTTCGGAGCAGTTTCTAGGCCGCCAGCTCCCACTGTGACAAGTATGGTCATCTAAGTGATGCAGGCAGTGGGTCACGTGAGCCAACAAATGTCTGCAGTGGTACCGCACTGCTTATCAGCCAATTCAGCCTGTGTCATTGCATGTGGTGATCATGCATAAGCCTACACCAGTGACACCTGCATATCCAGCATATCAATATACTCAAGCTATGCCTCCAGCATAGCTATGCCAACAGCATATCCTACATATCAACCCCAGACTGCAACAGTGCCATATCCTGCACAACAACTACCTGCTGCAGCTATGGTTCAGTCAGTGGGCCATGATCCAGCAGGCACACCTCAGCAACTTACATAGCAATCACCATGCACACCGGCTGTGCCCCTGCATAGAACACATCAGCCTCCAGCAGGCATCTCTACACAGCCAGTATAAGTAGGTGCCTCAACATCAGCTGAGCCATCAACCACAACTGGGTTATCAGCTATCAGCCTGCCCCACTGACTCAGCCAACTTATCATCCTGTGCTTCCAACACCTGGTCCAACACCATATCAGCCCATACAATATGAACTCCAGCTCCAGTATACATCACCACAGACACCATACACTCTCCAGATTCCCAGGCAGCCAGTCCCAGTTCCTG
>NW_019449436.1:0-965 GCF_002814215.2 Seriola lalandi dorsalis | reverse complement strand
TTCTATCTGAAATTTGGAAGCATAAAGTAGCATGACACGGAAATACTCAAGCAAAGTACAAGTACCTCAAAACTGTACTTAAGTACAGTACTTAGAATAAATGTACTTAATTACTTTCTACCACTGCTGATACAATTACTGAGCCTTCATCACATGTATTTTAATATTGTTCAATAAGACAACCAGGTAAGACTCCTGAATTCCTGAGTGAAAACAAAGGGACTGTCTGTTATAGAAGCTAATATCGAAAAGGTAAAAGACTAACTGAACCATCACACCCACACAAAAGAAAACAACTACTCCTTCGTTGTCTCACTGCTCATGACTGAGCACCAGTGTTAAAAAAATGTTTTATAATATATGACATTTTATATTGGTAATGAAATGACAAGGCGACAGTGCTAAAGTTAGAAACTAGCTAACATTAGCATCTGTAGATACTCGACATAATCTAATAAGAAAGTTAAGTGTATTAAATAAGCTGGATAGTTAGCTGCCGCTACTACATTTACAGTCTCAATTTGCTCGACACAATGGAGCAGAGACTTGAGGACGTGAGCCACTAACGAGATGAACATGGGAAATATATTGTAATATTTACAATTACAGGTAAGAAGGAGTTTTCAACCCTGTGCACTTTTGTTTTTACCTCTTTTGTGGGAGTCAAAGGGGTCAGACCCCCACCCCCTGCTAATTTGAACTAATTAAACACTGAAGGGGAAACACCATCTCAAAGAAAACAATACAGACACCCATGTTACTAGATTAAGTCCCAGTCTGCTTCTGCACACATCTCCTCCATTTTACTGGCGTTAACTAAATCACTCGCATCTGTTTGTGTTGCTAACAGCTAATCTGTTCACTCACTTGTACCCAGCTGTTCTGCTAAAAACATCACTCACTCACTCACTCACTCACTCACTCACTCACTCACTCACTCACTCACTCACTCACTCACTCACTCA
>NW_019449435.1:0-953 GCF_002814215.2 Seriola lalandi dorsalis | reverse complement strand
ATGCGGGGCGTCGTGTAGCGTAGTGGTTTAAGCAGGCGCCCCATGTGTAGAGGCTACAGTCCTCGCTGCAGTTGGCCCCGGTTCGAATCCCGCATCGGACGGCCTTTCACTGCATGTCATTCCCCCTCTCTCTGCCTCCCCATTTCCTGTCACTCTCCACTGTGCTGTCCATTAAAGGCATAAAAGCCCAAAAAAATATACTTTAAAAAAAAAAAGTGCATGATGAATAAAAAAAAACACCACATGTAAATACTGAAACCGTCACTTTGTGTATTTTCCCTTTTTTGTTGTCTACCAAATGAATGGTAGTTTTCATTCCCACAAGGCTGTAAAACAGTTTCATACATCCAATGCTGAAAGAGCTATCAGTGTCCTCTGAAGACCCTTAAAAGAGGATCATTGAAGTCTTTTGAGTCTCTCAGCACTGCAGTTTATCTATTCACATCACAGGCCGTTAGAAAACAAAGTGCATCCTCTGGAGTTTGAGGCATACATTTGGTTTTAGCAGAAGTACTCATTAGGTGGCCCCTCAGTCCTAGCTGTGGCCTCTGAGTCAACACTGGACCTCGCTGAAAGCAGCCTGTTGGATTCATCAGGGTTTAGCCTGGTCAGATACTCGCCCTCCATCCCTTTAGCTTTGGCCCCGGGGCCGAGGGTCTCAAACGTGACATATGAGTCCTGCATCTCCTTGGACTGCCGCCCCAGCAGCTTTTGGCAGCGCTTCTTTAGCGCCCCACAGCACACAATCAGTGTCAGGGGGACAGCAATAACGCACGCCACTGTTATCACCACTACATTAATAAGCTTCTGAGTGCCACTGGCACTGGCCGCCTCGTCTGTTGAGAAGATTACACACTGCTCCTTTTTCGGGATCAGGCCTTTGACGCAAACACAAGCAATGTACTTCGTCTTTGGCACAAGGCCGTCAATGGTTATCCGGTTCTTTCCAGCAC
>NW_019449434.1:0-1007 GCF_002814215.2 Seriola lalandi dorsalis | reverse complement strand
TCAGAGGGCCGGCGTTGATCCGGTTCGGCCCCTCTAAAGTCTACAGTTCTTTAAAGCCCTTGAAAACCTAGTGGCAGGTTCCGACATGAACACACTGTTTTCTGCCAATATGGGGTTCAGTTGAGAAACGCTGATGTCACTTACTGCTGTGCGCCAATTAGGATTCAGCAACATTTTAATTGGAATCCGATGACAGTCATTGGTTTGTGTGGACACTGCAAATCAAATCTGATCACACCACACCCACACAGTCCCGGTGAACGGATTAGCTCGATTTCTCACTGCTGAACTCTGAATGAATAGTACCTAGAGATTGTTTTCTTTCTTTCTTTCTCTTCTTTAATCCATTATTTTTTTCTTTTTATTCTGACGTTGCTCATTTAGTCAGGAATATTTATTTTATAGAGAAATAGTTCAAGATTTGAGTCCAAGTTTTCAGGGGCTTTAAATCAGGATGTTCTCATTATGAACTTGCTGTGACACTGCATCCAAATGTTCTTCAAATTACAATGACAGAGGACTCAAACTTTTATCCGACATAACTGACGCTACAGTCACTATCAGGGTACACTACTGCTTTATTAAACCAGCAGAATGAGCAACCTCATGTGACCTTTTCAGAAAGTAAAAAAAAGCTGTTAAAAGCTGTTAATTATACAGACTTGATTGGTGTGATATCCAACTACAAACTGAAGGAGAAAAGTTCTTTAATATATTCAAAACATTTGATTTAAAAGAGAAAGAAAACAAATCACATGGATGATTTTGACAACGAATGTAAAGAGTACTTTCAAAATGAATGGGTAATTATCACTACCTGCAACGTATTTAAAATTTTTGTCCAAGACAGTTATCTGCACTTGAAAGAGGCAATAATTGTTCGTCTCAATTATGTGCACCATTAACATGTATAGCTAAACAATGGCAGGGTTACACGTCAAAACAAGCCATAAAAAGAAGCATTCATTCAGCCCATTTACCAATGAAACGTATCACTAAAGGTTTAT
>NW_019449433.1:0-1073 GCF_002814215.2 Seriola lalandi dorsalis | reverse complement strand
ATTAGGAAGTGTCTGAATGTGACACAACAACAACACACACACACACACACAGACACATACGCACGCACACACACACACGCCATACACCATGACTGCATGTTACACAAGCGGCGGAGCTTGTCCCTACACGCAAAGCCAGTGTGGAATCCAGTGAAATTGCAGGGTTTCATTGATAGCCAGAGACACATTTGAAAGAAGAGAGGAGCGATTCATAGAGCAACGTTTCACCGAGCAAGTCAGAAAACAGCAGAACCTCAGGAACCAGTGAACAGCTTTTTGTGTGTGTGTGTGTGTGTGTGTGTGTGTGTGTGTGTGTGTGTGTGTGTGTGTGTGTGTTCGTGTGTACGTGTGTGTGTGTGGGGTTTTGTTTGGATGATAAACACTATACTATTCTACACTATGATTCAGCAGCTTAGTGGGCCGGAGAATGGCGCTGATGATTTCAGGGTCGGGGTCTTGTATTGTAAGTGGGTTGGGCTCATCATTTTGATTTTAGTCATTTTGATTCTGCTGATCTGATTTGATCAAATCCTAGTTCCAACCTTTGTCATTTGATTTGAGTAAGAAAATAAAACAAAATCTGTTGGCTTCACAAAACCTTCCCTCATGTTCATCAGATTTAAGCTCTCGTTAACACAGATTTGCCATAAAAGACCTGATATTGTGTCATTTTGTTTTTATTTTAAATCAAAATAAAGAAAATAGACATGCAATTCCCTGCCATGCACAAGTTAAATGTGCACAGACACTGTAACTGGGCAACTGAGACGTAGGCAGAAGTGCAGTAGATCAAAACTTTGCACTTAGGAAAAGACAAATGGAATCAAAAAACCGTGTTTCCTAATAAAATCCCTGCCTCTAATACTTTAGCAACTGGTTCAGAGCTAGTTTTCCAACTTCAAGCTTTGGAAAACAGGGTGAGACATGAAATGGTTAAAAAAACAAGTCGAATGATCTTAAGAAAGTAAATTATCTCTCTAATTTTAAAAAAATGCAATAATCTGTCCCCGTCCCTAAGAGATCTGCATTTTATAGCACAGATCAAAAGGTAGAAAGTGGAAAAAAAAAAAAAA
>NW_019449432.1:0-1060 GCF_002814215.2 Seriola lalandi dorsalis | reverse complement strand
TTGTTTAAATTAATAAAAACTCATTATTTTCTAATTGCATTCTCTTGAACAGTTTTATGTTTTTATTCTGTGTTTTAATTTTGTGCAATTTTGTGCAATCATGTTGTAACTGAATTTGTGACTGTTTTATTTTTATTTGATTATGTCATTCCATAACTCGATTTTCAAAAGTTGATTTTCAAATGTTTCAAAAGTTTGGTATTTCTTGATAAAAGTGACTCTGGCTCTTTCATCTAATGATCCAAAGTAAAAGAACGAAATCTCCTGTGTGTCTCCAGGGTGTTCGGTTTCCCCGTCCACTACACTGACGTGTCCAACATGAGTCGTCTGGCCAGGCAAAGGCTTCTGGGACGTTCCTGGAGCGTCCCCGTCATCAGGCACCTCTTCGCCCCGCTCAAGGAGTACTTCGCCTGCAACTAGTCACACACCAACTCTCTCTCTCTCTGTCACACACACACACACACACACACACACACACACACACACACACATTTACACACATAAACAGTATGTAATGACAGACACACACACAGGTAACTACACGCAGTATACAGCTAGTACATGAAGGTTGGTGGATGCAGGATGACACGGATGACTGGACACACACACACACACACATATACATATACATACAAACACACACACACACACATTGTAAAGAACTGCTTCCCTAGATCCCATGTAGACCACTGGCTGACCTTAGTCCCCTGGTGCTACCTAACAGATTACGACAGACACACACACACACACACACACACACACACACACACACACTGGTGAAGGGTTTCTGTACTGTGACTCTTCACACACAAACTTTCTGTCCGACCTTGAAACTGATGTCTTCTGGCTTTACTGTGTCGTGGTGGCAGGAGTTCAAACCTCCGGGGGGCTCTAAAATGACAAAGATGCCCTGACTTTTTGTTTTTAATATCTCTCTGAAAACATCAACACACCAATGAATCCCTTTGAACCATAACACTTAACTGTATCCATGCATAGTGACAGTGCTCCCGGTGTATTATAGTGCAATGAACACACACACGCACGCACACACACGCAC
>NW_019449431.1:0-963 GCF_002814215.2 Seriola lalandi dorsalis | reverse complement strand
TGGACATGATTATGTTTATGCTCTTGGTTTGGAATTTTGATTGATTTCCTGTTTTATTTTGGAATTACTTCCCTTGTGTGTCTTGTTATTTTACTTCCTGTCTTTGTCCCATTTCCCTCCTTATTGATTGTCTGCCCCGCCCTAATGTGTTTCACCTGTGTTCAATCAGCCTTGCCTCCTTTGTGTGTATTTAGTCTCCGTGCTCTCTGTTGTCTGTGTCAGTCAGTCTGTTTTACTCAGTTTGGATTTTTGAAGTTTCCCTGTGTCAATTGCTCCAATGTTGAGATTTCCTGTTTTACTTCTGTTGAGTGTCCTCAGTGTCTCCTTGTGTTTCCATTTTTGGACTTTTATTTCCCGCGCCTCTTTCTGCATAAAGTAAGACACTTGAGTGTTGTCTTTGTTTAGGGGGCGGCTGTGGGGAGGTAGAGCAGGTCGTCCACTAATCAGAAGGTCGGTGGTTCGATCCCCTTGGGAAAGATACTGAACCCCACGTTGCCTGTGATGGCTGTTCCCTCAGTGGATGAATGTCAGTGAATGTGGCAAGTATTGTAAAGCGCTTCTAGTGGTCAGTAAGACTAGAACCGTATAAGTGCAAGTCCATTTACCATTTAACAAATCACCTTTCTTCACTTACTCCTTTGGGTTGTCTGCATTTGGGTCCTAAACACTACAAAACCTGACAAATCGATGAAGATGTTTTCTGAATTGTCTAATTGCATGTGCTTAGTTAGGTTGCAGTGCATTGAGCTCTCTGTGGTCCACAGCTGAAGTGAAACAGTGGTCTAGTGTAAATGTGGACATGTTTACTTTAGCTTTCTCATACAGAGACTTCTCTGCAGAGCATCACAGAAATCACCATTCATTCTTCTGAAGAGCCGCTTCATGAAGGTTATAAATGGACTGTAATATGAACTAGCCTTGCCTTAAGGATATTAAACTCATTCTGGTTAGTACCCCCCCCCC
>NW_019449430.1:0-1062 GCF_002814215.2 Seriola lalandi dorsalis | reverse complement strand
CTGGTCCTTAAACAAATGGCACCACACCTCTGGTCTGCAGGCAGCAGAGAGGTGGGGGTCAGGTGAGGGTGCAGGGTGGGGTGGTGTATTAAACTGACAGCAACAGGAACAGGACTTGAAACTTGTGACTCTCTCCTCCTGAGCTCTCAGTGCGCTGCCTCCACCGGCCATGTGGGATGCCAGGAAACTGTTGTGATACATCATTTCACTGCTTTGATCACAGTCTAATCACTGCTGTCCCACATATTGATTGTGATGGACGGGTAAAGAAACGGCGAAGGACCAGACGGAGCCACGGTCCAAAAAAGTGACAGCACGAGGAAAGAAGAAATACTCATGCAGCGCCCAGGCTTGCAGTTTCCTGCTGCTGGCAGCTGCAGCTGAGGAAGATGAATGTGTGTGTCTCTGCAGCCTCTGCCTGGCTCAAACACATTGTTGCTAAACTAAGGGATTTCCAACTCGCCTCCGTAAGGAGCACTGAGGAATCCTAAAGCACGGCTAATGCATTAGCTCCTCTTCACACTCACATGCATGGAGGTGCGTGCCCGTGTGCACACGCATACACACTGTATACAGCACTCACACACACGTGGTGAAATGTCACACCAGAAAATGGCACATACACTGGTGCAACCACGCAGCGGTCCCTCGTGACTGAGTGTGGGTGGCTGACTGAGAGAGAGGATAAAGCTGATTGTGTGTGTGTGTGTGTGTGTGTGTGTGTGTGTGTGTGTGTGTGTGTGCGTGTGTGAGCAGAGAGCGAGGTGTGGTGTTCGCCACAGTGGGCGCCGTGTGGGCAGGAATAAGCTGAGGAGAGACGGCGGAGAGATGCTCCACGCTGGTTGGAGGTCGCTCCGCCTGCAGGGAGCCTCGCAGCCCGTTTGGGAAGTTTTCATTTCCTTCAGAAAAACAATTAGCTCACGCGTGCGTGCTCTTGTTTGTGGTCACAACATGTTCACCTCATTCTTCATCAGTGTAATTATTAGAGAGCGGTGGCTGATTATGAGCAACACTGTTATTTCCTTCCAAATTATTATTTTTTTTTCTTTTTGGCTTTCTTAT
>NW_019449429.1:0-1076 GCF_002814215.2 Seriola lalandi dorsalis | reverse complement strand
AAAAACAAATAAAACTGTATTATGGATCTGGGTATCATCAGATAATCTGTAATTCATTTGTAATTTAAAAACAAAAAACAAAACAGAAAAAAAGATCTTTTATGAAACGTTTCAGACAGCTGAGTCTGACCGTTGTTCACCTGAGGCTTTAGACAACACTGTATAGGAAGGACCATACAGGCTATTTCCATATATAGGCTATTAATTGATGCTACGCAATTAAATAATACATCCCAGACTTTTTTGATAAAAGATATTTCATGTCTAAATTAAAAGAACAAATCAATAGAAGATATTTAATTGTGTAGCCTATGTATGCATTTATTTATTTATTCATTAATTCATTCGTTCTTATGTCTATCTTCTAACATTACCCTGGTATAGATTGTGTGCTTAATGTTCCACTTTTATCTTTTCTGGGCTTTTATTTTGACTTTTTTACACTTCACTTCCTCTTCATGTCTGTCCACCCATCTACTGTCTCTGCCAAATGAGAAATTTTTGGTTTAGAATTAAAAATCAAATAAAATCAGGTGAATTCTGGTTTTGGTTTTAAAACCAAATAATGACAAAAGGAATTAACATAAATTTGCCATTTTGATTGGCTCTTCATTTTTTGATTCTGACGCTGTTTTTCTGTTTTGATTTTGAAACAAATAACAAGATTTACATTTTTTTGTTTTTAAATAACAAATGAATTGTGGATCATCCGATGATACCCAGACCTAAATGGACAGGATTTGTAAATACTAAGCATTTTAGTGATAATAAAAATGGCTGTTATCAGTTCTGTTATTGTTTATATAAGAATGATTAACACTTAACAGCATTGTAAATCTGTGCTCCAGTCTTCCTTGTTGTAAATCTCTTGTTGTTCGTGTTGCAGTGTGAAATCCAGAGCGACCAGGCTGTGTTCAGAGTCAGAGTCCGGCCTGAGGAACATCCTCCAGGACCCGCTGCTGGTCTACGCCCAGTGGAGCCACATGGTCTCTCAGGTGCTGGAGGCTTCTGCCGAGGTGACCGACTTCTCCCACATCGCCATGCTGGTCCAGAACATAGAGGTAAAACACACAACA
>NW_019449428.1:0-924 GCF_002814215.2 Seriola lalandi dorsalis | reverse complement strand
ACACACACACACACACACACACACACACACACAACCGAGAGACAAAATATAAAAAAGAAACACAAAAAAGAAACAGATCATCACAGAAATCTCACACACACACACACACACACACACACACACACACACACACACACACACACTCACACACACACACACATACACAAAAACAGTGTAAGTGAGAGTGAGACACACACACACACACTCAGATGAAACCAGTTGCCTCTCATGGGGCGCCATCTTGTGGCGACATGGACCATCAGAGCCAACACACACACACACACACACACACACACACACACACACACACCTGCAGACGCAGTGTGTTGCTGGTTTTGTAACGTTGTGAAAACAGTGAGAACACAATATGAAAAACCTGAATGAGTTTGTTTAATTAGATTAAACTGTAAAATGAAACATCACTGTGTCTGATGTCGTCACACTGACCTGGAGTGAAAGTGGTTGTTGTGAATTACAAGTGAAAAACATGTCAAAGTCATTTATTTTACATTAAATATATCTCTAATATTTACTGGTCCTGTCACTGTGGTAAATATTATTGTCTCACTGTCAAAATAAAAGCACATTTTTTGATGACTTTGTGCTTCTCTGCTGATGATACTGATCTGCTGGACATTAGTGTTTCTGTTTTACAAATGTTTTATTTACGTTTTATTTCACAATTAAATAAAATAAAAACTGAAAAAACTACAATTTGTATTGAATATATCCAGTAGTAGCTGCAAGTCAAGTAGATCATTTAATGCACATAAGTAGTAGTAATGGTATTAGTAGTATTACTGATAGTAGTAGTAATTTCAGCAGTGGTGGTAATAGCTATTACACTATTGGTGGTTCACTAGCAGCAGTATTAGATGTAGTACTAGGAGTTAATCAATAAAGCTGCACATTAAAAAAAAAAAA
>NW_019449427.1:0-978 GCF_002814215.2 Seriola lalandi dorsalis | reverse complement strand
AATAGAGGTCAGAGACAAACAAAAGTGTCTACTCACCAGTATCACAATTGTAATGAGTGACATGACTGCAATGAACTGAGGGGATATTGATTGTTGGCGAAGAAATGCTTAAAGACTAATCCATCATTTTAAGAAAGTTGCCCCATGCATCATTTGTTCTGTCAGGTTGACGGCTTTCATGATTGTGATTTCTGACTAATCAATGAATAAGCGCCAGCCTCCCCTTTACTGAAAAAGTACTTATAGGCCTCGAGTGAGATATGAATCTCTGTTCACTTCTTCAAAATTCATCCATGCATGAAAATGATTTCAGCAGGTCTGGTAAATTTTAATTCACAATTTCCTCAAGCATTAATCAGTTTATTTTTCTGCAGTGGTATGTGTGCAAATGATGATGAGGAAAATAAGATATTTTTTCAAATTGAAAGTATAACCTGGAGAGCCATAATTTGTTTTCTGTTTATTGGTGCTTTTGTGGCTGTTGAAAAAGAGAAACATCTGTTGTTTTAGCAGCTTTAGAGAACTAAGCTAATTAATGTAAGGCTCAGCTTCCAGTGACCAATAAAGAACAACATACTCCATCTCAATTTTGCTGAGCGTTTACATCAATGCATACATATATCATAAAAAGAGTCAGTCAGCAAGGGATATAATCAGTGGCTATAGGACTGATGCTGTCACCATAGATATATCATTTTTCAAGCCGAGGTGCATAATAAGAGTTTGAGATAGGTCACTGATTCAGCAGATAAATATTTTTGTCTAACTGTGTGATGTGATTAATTAACACAATGCTTGGTTTTTCACTTGTTAGCAACATGTGTTTGCTGTAAGTGTACACTGAAGAGAGTTGTGTTTTACAGATTCTGTAGAGTATTTTGGGAGTTATTTTAACTGTCAAGATTTCTGATTTACTGTCTTGGTGTACTTACTGCACCTTACTGTTGTACTTTAGATAATGGCCTTTATTTCTGAAAA
>NW_019449426.1:0-1058 GCF_002814215.2 Seriola lalandi dorsalis | reverse complement strand
CTCATGTTTTACGTGAATAGAGGAGAGTGAATCATTGACCAGACGAGCAGTTTCTGGGGTTTTATTGCATTTTTGTCAGAAGAGATGCAGACGATTGCTGCCCTGCTGCTCTGTTGGCAGACAAGAAGCTACAATTCACAAACAGTGTGGCCCCAAATGCCTGAAAAGGACCAAGACATTTAGCAGTCGTATGGAAACTGAGAAAATAAGCACATTTTAGTATGCCAGTTTTATCAAATCTCAAGCTTTAATTCTGAACATCTGTTGAGCTTCAACATAAGAACAAAATCACTCCCACTGTAGAATATTTAAGGAATCAACATGATGGGGGGTCGTTCTAGTAGCTCACCATGACTGAGCCGTCACTGTAGTGGCTCAGGTTCGAATCCAGCCTGGGCCTTTTGCTGTATATTTTTATTAATGTGACAGATACTCTACAGTCTCATAGTACTGTAGAAAATCTGTTGAAACTCTGGCAGAAGCATAAGTATACTCCTCTTTTCATTATTTTTGGAAGGTAAACTAGATGGAAACACATTTGTGTCTCGTTCTGAATGATATACAAGCTGAACCAGCAGTGTTTTGCGAGTAAATGCCAGTTTGTACTTTTCCTTGTCATAGTATGAGATTATTTCTTCATACACACCATGAAGTGACAGTCCTGATGCTAGGAACAGGCAAACAAATTAGCTACAAAAGCACCCAAACCACTTCCTGAAACGGAGGTCAGACCACTGTTCCCCTGTCTCAGAGCTTTCCCAGAGTTCCTTTCACCACCAGTCTCTCCCTGGGGCACGTCTGCATCCCAGACTACCAACACAGTCTCTTTGGAACTGCTATATGGACAAAAATGACATTTCTCATAAGGAAATAAATGTATATCTGTGGAATGGGGACTATTGGGAGTCCCCAGTGTGCCAGGGGAAATATTCACTCACTGTCTACTGCCAAATATAAATGAGATCAAGTCAGACATCTTATCATCTCATTCCCCTTCCAGATCAGATTACAGCTCGCCAATCAGGCTCCATTCATATTTATTCTAAGATTTAACCAGT
>NW_019449425.1:0-1015 GCF_002814215.2 Seriola lalandi dorsalis | reverse complement strand
GGCCACCGCTCCACACAGCTCCTGTTCTCCTCGTTCCCGCCTCTGAAGCTGCTGCTGTGGTGATATCAGTATCAGTGTGTGGCAGCGTAGCAGCTGGTCTGACCTGTGGGTTGTGGTGCTGCGGCTCGGCGGGCAGGCCGGTGGAGTATTCCTCCGTCCGCTCCACGCTCACCAGCTGCATCTCCGTCTGAGTGAAGCTGAATATGAGGCCGGACAGCAGGGTGGTGATGGACAGCGCGTAGGACAGGGACAGACCCACCAGACCTGAGCGGGACGACGACACGACACGACCAGCAGAGACACGTTAGGGAATTAAGACATCTCATGTACAGGTGCACGGCCACCACACGCAGGTGTTGCCTCACCTGGATCCACGGAGTGAAACTGGTGCTGGACGACGGCGATCACCGCGAGGCCCGTCACCATGGCAACTCCAATCAGCTGCAGGCGGATGTCCAGCCACTGCATGGCGGCGTTGCTGAGGAACAGGCAGCGTTGGTTCTGCTCCAGACGTTTCGCGCTCTCCTCCTCAAACCTGGAGGAACAGAAAGTAGTTCCTGTCACGTTAAGACACAACGAGAGCAGCAGCTTAAGCTTCTGTAGCTTCTGTAATGTGAAGTCTTTCCACGTGGGGACGGTATCGTTTTGGGAGACTTCTTCTTAGATTCATCCTCTCAAAATCAGACGTGACTTGGCGAGCGTGGCGTCTCTGGAGAAGCACACAGAAGGTACGGAAGCCCTGAAAGTTTTTTTTTTTTTTTTTGTTCATCTGTGAAAACAACCCAGAGAGGCGAGTGAAACTAGACTCGCCTCCTCGCGGTCGTATCCCTCCGCCACTCAGACTCGTTTCAGGTCACGTCCCTGTTTATCCAGAGTCGTATAAAATATTAAACATTCGTGTTTTGTGAGGTCACCATGACCTTTGACCTTTGACTCCCAGAGTCTAATCAGTTCATCCTTGAGTCTGGATGAACGCTCAGTCAAGGTGATACTGAGATATCATTGGACGGACGGA
>NW_019449424.1:0-1003 GCF_002814215.2 Seriola lalandi dorsalis | reverse complement strand
TTGAAAACTAGAATAATATCATTTTTAAAATTAGCTTAATGTCTCTTAGTCATGGTTTCTCTTTTCACCCTCTCTACACTTACTGTATGTGTAGGTGTCCGTTAATGTTGGATCATTATACACCAGGCGGGCGTTTCAGAAAAGTGTTGGTGTCTCGAATTAACCCAACAAACTGAACCAGGATAATTCTGTTTCATAAAGCTGGTTTGGAGGGGATGTGAGCAGACTGAGTGAAGTCTGGTTTATTTCATGACTTTGAAACACAGACCCGAGACATCATATAATATGGAGAGTAGAATATTACAGCGAATCAGTGAAGTGAACAAAGTACAAGAGAAGCTTGTTGTTGAGGAGCAGCGAGTTCAACTCCAGCTGAACTCGCTGTGGGTTCAAGTCCTGCCATTCATTTGAGCTTTGTTTGTATGATAAGTGCTGAAAAGAAATGTATAGATATATGTAAGATGAAAGATATATATGAAATAGGATGACAGCCAGGTTATTTATTGTATCACAAGATAATAAGATGTTTTATTTGATGTAACAGTGAAAATACTGCTTAAATATCTTCAGATTGACATTCATAATAACTGGATTTGTGGGTATTTGGGTCTTTTATTTATTGACATTTAAAGAGAGAAAAACTTGTAAAGCTTCATCCATCAGCTAGAAAACTGTAAAGACTGAGTGAAAAAGTGACTTCAGACTGTGAACAAACGGATTGCTCACAGTTAAAGAGGTAAAGAGGAACCTTCAGGGTGGAACTATAGACAAAACACTGGGTTTCAGTCAGACAGAAACCTTAAATGAAACAGTTCCTTAAATCTAACCTGACTTGGACCAAGTTTTTTCTGAGGTCAGTCTAATTTAAACCTTCTTTATGAAACAGAAATTCCTGAAATGAGCCTGACTTACTGACAGAAGTTTGGTTTTTACTGGTTAAACCTGCTTTCTGAAACTCCTCTCAGGTCTGGACTGGAGCTCTCAATGTGCAAAAACAGCTTTA
>NW_019449423.1:0-1024 GCF_002814215.2 Seriola lalandi dorsalis | reverse complement strand
TGCAACAACCAAAAGGTTTGCAATATGCAGCTGTCTGTAAGATGCTCAAACTCCACACCAGGCTATTCTCGACTGATTTTTTATTGCGATTCAAGGTCTTGTATTGAGCCTCACACATCAAGGCCAGATTCATCCACATACTCATTCCCTTCGTAAGCATTTTTTTTTTGCTAGTTTATTCAGGTTCAGCAGAGGCCTGAATAAAGTAGCATACACCATTTGCAGTCAAATAGACCATGCTTGTTAAGCAACGAACAAGCATGTCACAGAAACAGCTACCGTTACAAAAATGAGCTGCAGAAAACAAACAAAGCGCCCTAAACTTTAAATCAATGTCGCATTGCAAAATATACATCTGAAACTTCACAGTTCAACAGTCATTTTCAAACTTAAAATACACACTCGATTGTATTAATGAACATTATTAAGCTCAACGTTAAAAGCTGCTGTAAGCATCCACTGCCATACGGAGACTGGTCACCATAGAGACCAGTTATATCAAACATTAACGCGCTCAATCAATAAAACCAATCACAAACTCTGTACAGGCAGCAGGGGTCTTACATGTTCTCCCTGATTGGCCTCTAAGTTGTGGTTCGGCGCTGCACAGGTTACGGGTGGTTCAGCTTCCTGTGTGGACAGCAGTGATTGACTGTGATTCACAGCTGAGAATATGGTGGAGGTGAGGTGAGCCTTCTATGCAGTATCTGATGGTGTGTGTCTTAGGACCACATGCTCGGGTTTGAGTCCATATAGAGCAGCTCAGAAACAAATTTTAATTCATGTTTTATTTGTGCAATACACGCAGCATCAGTGAAGGGAATTAAAGAATATGGAATTGTGGGATGCAAGTACAATTTCTGCACAGAGGACAGTACATCTCTGCTCGGTAGTGACATATCAGGCGATGTTTTACACAGTCAGTATTTGTGACCTCCCTTATGTGAATTGTTAGTCATTTTTTGACATCTGGACGCCACTGCATTAAAAGGCAAAAGAAAGATAAACTCGGTGTCCTCTGTTC
>NW_019449422.1:0-960 GCF_002814215.2 Seriola lalandi dorsalis | reverse complement strand
AGGAAGTCATCAGCTTTGTTTTCCCCTGACTTCCAAGAAATAATAATTATTCTCTGTTGAAGGTTTACAAACAAGACCAGGATTTGAAATGAATAGTTGCTGTAATAAACTGTCACCTGTTCCTGTTTCTCCACTACATCTTCAGAGTAATCAGCCATCATTTTAAGCCCAGTAAATTTTGTGACTTAGCTATGAATGTAAAAACAGTTATGTAAGTTTATACTTCAGTATGTAATAAATCACATCTGTAACTGTAAATACATGTAAATACAAACATTAGTCATATTTTTTTTTTTCTTTTGTTTGTTGTTTGTTGTTTTTAGATCATCTGTGCTGAGACAATGTATATGTCCATTCTCTTTGTTTGATGAAAAGATTGGGAATACGTAATTTCAACAGCATCCCACTACCCCATGTAGTTAAATTTGAACAAATTGTGCACTGAATGCAGGTGAATACACAGGGTCTTTGATCATTTATTCCCTCCCTCCTACCTCTTTCCTTGGCAGCTCTGATAGAGCACAATGAGTCAGTGAGCTGTTTTTACTTGTTTCATCCTCTGTTTTCTGCCTCAGTCTAAGAGGTTGCAACATGGGGCGTTTTAGAATTCATATATGTATTTTACATATGAATATAGATTATTATTAATGATCTTTCCCCTGTCGATATAGTTACATTTTTAGCCCCGCTCAAACAAATATCACATTTGAAATTAGTGCATAGATTGACATTTAGTATTTATTCAAATTTTTTATTATATGTATAATTTTTTATGTATTTTACAAAAGCACTCCACATTTCTTTGTTGATATCGGTTTAATATCAGCTTGCTCTCCCCTGACATCTGTAATATTAAAAGGAGAATCATTTATCATCTCATATATCATGTTCCGTTTTGTGTAGCTGCACATTGTCATTACAGGCATGATTTCCTTTTTGCATGGGTCACTATCACATCAG
>NW_019449421.1:0-1154 GCF_002814215.2 Seriola lalandi dorsalis | reverse complement strand
CTTCTTCTTCTTCCTCGGTCTCATTCTCTCTGATTGAACATTGAGGTGAACACACTTAGGTATGATTCACCACAACTCCAGCAGTGAATTTAAGGCCCTTTAAGGCACATCAAGTGCCCGGTCCCCTTGTCAACATTTAATGAGACGACCTTGTGTTGCTTCAGCGTCGTATTTTGATGATTGTCCCACCTGGTTGCTGACTCTGCCGCCAGCTTTTAGTGGAGGCAGATGAAGTTCTCCCTGAGTGGCAATCTGTTTCCAGGAGAAAGTGAAAGTATCCACCATTTCTTTTCTTAGACGTCAACAGCTTATTTCATCCTCTTATCTTTATCTGCTCTTCGAGGAAGAAAAGTAAATTAAAATGTAAAACAACATTAAGTCAAAATAAGTATAATAAAACAGAGATGACGCAACATTAAAATAAATTATATAATTTGCCTTCTGAATTGTGTTAAGCCTTTAAACACTGCATTATCTTTTTTGCACTCATACATGCTTTCAAATTTTATTACCATTTTTATTGTTACTCTACATTTGGCAATGAGGCAATGAAGCAGTAAGACAGGAGATCAAATGCTGAGTGCAGCCGCTGCCTAAAGCACTGCAGCCGGGTCCAGTTGTTTAGTTAAATGGCCATCATTATATTTGTCCCACTGTCAGCTGTAATGCAGACTTGTCTGTCTTTTAACTCAGTCCCTAATGCCAGCGCCTCCGTTAGATGTAGTTGTAGTTGTATGGTCTTTAGGGAAGTAAGTAGTAGTAAGATTAGTGAGTCATGGTGAGTCTCAGCTATGGTTGATCCAGTCTATGGGTTGACCACAGACCACAGAGCTGTCTTTCCAAAAATGTCCAGGATGAGGAGAAATGTTTCTGAAAGCTTCTGAAAGCAGTTGTTTTCAGCCACTTCTTGAATCCCTCATTTCCTACAGTGTGCACAGACATTATGTCTTTAGCAGTCCGGAAAAGTAAATAGTAACACACTCAGAGGTGTCCTGATATGGCTCAACTCAGGTGAACCATTACAGAACTAAAGGCTTTGACAAAACATTTACCTGTTCAGCAGCTACTCAGGTGTTTATACTGCAGCCAGAAAGACTGCGGTCAACTTTTTCTCCAGGGTGAAAGGAAACCCACTGCAGTGCAGGTGCGTGTGG
>NW_019449420.1:0-851 GCF_002814215.2 Seriola lalandi dorsalis | reverse complement strand
ACATAGTGCTACAGACACACACACACACACGCACGCACACACACACACACACACACACACACACACACTGTATTTCCAAATGCTCCAGCTGGTCGGCTGGCACTGCAGCGAGAGCCATACTGCTTGGACACAACGGTTACCAATGTGTCAAGTTTTTAATTGCAAAGTTCATTATTTCAGGATTAATGTGGATAGCAGGAAGAGTCGGTGAGTTCAGCGGTAATAAAAACCTCAGCACTCACACATGTCATATTTTAAAGCCTGTCAGTGTCGTATTAAGAGTGGCATATCCCTTCAGCGATTACTGTTGCAGCAGTAGACTAAGTGGAAGCACTGTGTCCCATGTGATATATTGGTCAGTTGGGGTGTGATAACAGAAATATGTATGTTACATAAAAGGGTGTCCATGTAGCCGTGCACACGCGACATGGCAGTTCTTTGACAGTCTGACCATGTTGGTGTTATGCTCCATGCTGTTCATCCATTCTGCCATAGCAAGGTTTCTTCAAACCTGTGAAGTTCGCTGATAAAATTAGCACAGTAAATTAGCACTGATGACTCACTCATTATCAGCTTTGTGTGTGTTGGCAGGAGGTGGGATGTTGTGGGCTCCCCTGCTCGTTCAGGTCTTCTATTTACAGCAACCTAAAGGCTGTAAACAAATAAAATATATATGTGAAGATTCAGTTTGTTTTCATGATGAACAGAAGGTTTGTGGTCAGATTATTCTCCGCTGCTCTTGACATCTAGTTGGGCTTTAAACCATGTGTTTGCTGTATTTATCAAACTGCTGCAAAGCGAAATCTGGATACTGAGAAAAACCTTTTGACTTCTACAGCAGAAATATGAAT
>NW_019449419.1:0-882 GCF_002814215.2 Seriola lalandi dorsalis | reverse complement strand
TTATTACCTGCTAAAGAAACACTGGCAAGAGGTTAGCAGAACAGTTTCTCTTCATACCACAAACGCCTACAATAAAATAACATGAACTTACATCAAATTACACAAACTGCAAGTCCTTTTAAGCCACGTACCTGAAAATAGCATGTCAAGTCAGGACTTGCTCTGCAGTCATGAAAGGAAATTTAGAGAGAACAAACCACTCAAACAGCCACACACACACACACACATACACACACACACACACAAAAGATGCAAAAACAACCAAAAAGAAAGCACAAGATGCTAAAAAGATAGCATCACATTTTCAACAGGATGGGTTAAGCTGAAAACAAAATCCTCCGCCGGTTAGCTTAGCCTGCTTGTGACTCCTCTTAAAATTAAAACACGACGTCAGCACCTTGTCAGATGCTGCATGTGTTAAATCAAATAAGTTTCACTTTGAATATTGTTAGAGGTGCGGAAAGGTTTGAGTTATCCAATTATTTCAAAATAAAAAAGCAAAGAGAAAAGGAAACAGCAACAATTTTCTGTAGCACCATATGTTTGTTGTCAAGTCTCCTCAGTAACTAACAGCCCCTTTAGGGGGAGGGGGGGGGTCCCGATCTGCAGGTTGGGGAGAGCTGAGCTAAATCAAGAAACATGACTTGGCAGGAACAATTAGAGCAGCCTTTTCATCCACTGCCACACAGTCATTGCATGTGACACGTGCATGGGTTCCCTCCACTGTGAAGTAATCATGGTTTGAATGCACAGTTTAATGAAATGACTGAAATGAAGAATGTACTTATGACAAGCTTAGGACAGTGTCATTTTTCATTCTGTGATATAAAATAAACCATTAACTGTGTGTGTGTGTGTGTGTGTGTGTGTGTGTGTGTGTGT
>NW_019449418.1:0-820 GCF_002814215.2 Seriola lalandi dorsalis | reverse complement strand
TTTTTTTTTTTTTTTTTTTTTAACACAAAACTGAACAGAAATCAGTCAAATAGTGTTTAAAATGTTCTGTGAACTATCAGAAGACAATTGTGGATCCATAACCTCCATGGCAGGGGTGGTGATGATAATACCATTACACTTTGAAATGATACATTAGGGAGAAAAACAGAAAACACTCACTGGTTGTATATGGGGTCAAAATACTGGTCTGGCAGTTGTCTGGATGTAAACGGTGTAAACAACTCTTCCCTCACTGATCTTCCTCTTTGGTCTCGGAGCACTGGCCTCAAAACACACTTAAGTGGCCTAGCTTTCTGTCTCAGGCCCGCGCAACAGTTTGATTTGGTTTCTATTTTACTGCTACAAAGCACTCCGAGAGCTGTTTTTGTCCAAGAAAAGTGCACTACAAATCACATTTATTATTGATATGGGCTGATATTGAGGCCAGCTGTGCTGTGAGGCGTTTGTTTTAGTCCAGTCTGGGTTTTGTTGTGCAGCACTTTGGTCCTGACAAGTTGACAACAAGTTCCTACCGGTTCTGCTTTATGGGTCAGTTGACAGAACATGTTGCCGATTTACAGGACAAATCTGTTTATAGAGGGTTTTGTTTCAGTCTGAGAGAAATGAAAAACAAACAAACACACAAACACATTAATATATCGACACCCTCTTAAAATAATGGCCTAAGTCATTTTTTCAGGTTTTTCAGGAAACACAAAAAACTCAACAAAAGAGTCACACTTTTGGCATAGGCCATTATACAACCGGGGGTAGAATTGCATGTTCCCCTCAACTGAGGATTCAGGCGATTTTACCAGAG
>NW_019449417.1:0-894 GCF_002814215.2 Seriola lalandi dorsalis | reverse complement strand
AAGCAACTTTTTTTTTGTGCCGTTACACAGTATGGCGCAAATTTTTGCATTGCACCATTTAATATGGGCCATAGGCCAAGTGATGTTCTAAACACCTGCTGCCGCCTGCTTGTTAGACGCTATGGCAGAAAGACCTCAGGAAGTCAGGTGACAAAGTACATGTAGGAAGGAGTTGTGCTGGGTCAAGCATATGACTTTTCCCCAGGACACTGGGATTTGATTTCCATGTGTGTACTTATAATGTTTAAAAAAAAAAAAATGCTATTCAGTTTTCAGTTCCAGTTTGGTGGCAACATTAGGCACCAAAACTACTCAGTTAGGTTTAGCAAAAGATCATGTTTTGGGTTAAAATTGACCCTTTCACAATGTTAACCATGCGTTAGAAAGCCTCTCCGCCGTGTGTAAATAGCCACATTGGCTATTCCATCCGGGGTGCAAATAGCATCGTCGCCTACATAGACCTGGGTACAAATAAAATCTACCTTTTTTGTCTTTAGTGTCCAATTGATGCACTGAAACACCTGCTCCCTAGTTGTGATGTGTGTGGAAGTGAATAGGCGAACAAAGGCATGCATGAACACATTAGGAAAACGTACTTTAAGGCATTAAGGTTTTACTGGGAAGATGAAAGCAAACACAGAACACTGTTAAAATTGTTAGGTTTTTACAGTGTTGTTGCTATGTCAACCAGAGAGAGAAAAGAAAAGAACATAAGTCCTAAGGGTAATTACTAGGTTAATTAAGGGTGTGTCAATAACTTTACTTACTCACAAGTCACATTGCAGGTTTTCGCATTTGCTTCCTGTTTGCACACAAATACACCAGTCAGTCCATTCAAAAACGATAGCTCAGAATAGTTCAATCTGCACAAGGATGATTTCTGCAATAAATACT
>NW_019449416.1:0-953 GCF_002814215.2 Seriola lalandi dorsalis | reverse complement strand
TAAATAACTTTACACATGTTGATTAAAAACAGATTTGCTGTATGAGAATATAATCTACACAATGAACAAACGTGTGTAAAGGATTGGCAGTGAAGTTTAACGCATCGCCCCTACACTCTTACTTTGGGAGGATCTGTTACATATAAAAGGCTATATTTGTTAATTAGTGATTGGACGGTGCTGCAAATGTTTCCTAGCAACCAATTTGCACATTACTGAAGTGTTTACTTGCTGAAACATTCCTCAAGTTTTAATGGTCCAACCTGATTCAGTAAATCACCAGTTTGTCAGTGGCCAGTGGCCGAGGTAGTGATTCCAGTTTATTAGAAAGTTAAAGGATGACATGAAGACTGGGCCTGACCTTTATATGTGTTTACTATTGTCTCAAATATCAGAGGGTGCTGCGGCTCTGATGTGTCACCGGGATTTATTCATGTCGTCGCTGTGTGTGTTGTTCAGGCTCTGCAGGTGTTTGAGTCCCACGCCGGGATCCTGGGCCCCGCTGAGTTTAAAGAGTTCTCTCTGCCGTACCTCCGAGACATCGCTCGCCGCGTCAAAGACAAACTGAAGGAGGCGGGAAAGGATGTTCCCATGGTGAGAGACAGAAAAACAAACAAAAACAAATAAACATACTCTTGTCCCGATATATAAATGTGTAGAAACACAAAACACACATTCACATATTTCTGTGTGTGCGCTTTCATCTGTACCTGACCTGAAGAGCTAATGATGTGTACACACACACACACACACACACACTGTAAGACACAAACAAGTCAACAGTGAAACCAGCTGTTGCATTATTCAGTTTACTGTCTTGTAATAATTGCCTTCTATATTAGTTTCAATACTCGGATCTATTCTTATCGTCACTCTGTTGCTTCAACATCGTCGTTTCCCCTGAGGGATCATTAAGGATTCATTTGGTGAACAATCCCTGGTACACCTGCCGA
>NW_019449415.1:0-961 GCF_002814215.2 Seriola lalandi dorsalis | reverse complement strand
AACACTGTTCTGATGTCATTTTGCCGTCGTTTCATCTCCTCTTTCAGGCTCCTCTCTGGAGCTTTGTGTTGGTCTCTGAGCCTCCCTTCTGATTGGCTGACTTGTTTTCTGAGTAATGCACAGCCAGGCCAATCACAGGTAATGGATTGAAGCCTACTACTGTAGCTTGGTAAAACTCACTGGCAAATGCAAATGGTGTCAGTCAGCACTGTAATGAACCGAACAGATGCTCAAATTCAGATGAAAATGCATCGGGATTCCAGTAAAAATAAAATTTAGCCAGTGGTCTTTAATGTTTCTATCCTTGGAAAGCTGTGCCACGATGTATTGGTTTCCTGACATCCAATGATTGTGCAGCATTCCCTCAACATTTTTCTGTCTTGTAAGCCGTCCTTCCATCTAGCTCACAGATGGAAGGACCGCTTGGTGCTATGTTGTTAATAAAGTAAAAAAACAGTGACTGTGGGCAGTGACTTTTTGTTGTGCCATCACAAAGTTACGGAATTCCCAATTGCTCATTTTAAGGCTCAGTTTCTGAATACAGGCTGTGTGCATTTCTCTGTGGAATGAGTGCTTTAATAGTTACACAGTATTAATATAGTAATAATATAGGTAATATATAACCTAGACCTGCTTTATAATCAAAGAAGACATGGACATCTACCTTTATACAATAAGGAACCTTTAAGCTACAACAAAAACTTTCAAAAACCGAAAATATATAAGTAACATATAATATAACGACACCCTCTTAAAATAATGGCCTAAGTCATTTTTTCAGGTTTTTCAGGAAACACAAAAAACTCAACAAAAGAGTCACACTTTTGACATAGGCCATTATACAACCGGGGGTAGAATTGCATGTTCCCCTCAACTGAGGATTCAGGCGATTTTACCAGAGGTGGCCAGCATCATGAGGGGGTGATTTAGGCAAAAAAAACATTTTTGTCAAAACATGACT
>NW_019449414.1:0-1282 GCF_002814215.2 Seriola lalandi dorsalis | reverse complement strand
GCCACGCCACGCCACGCCACGCCACGCCACTCAACACAACCACCCAAAGACACAACCACACACTGGGCTTATGGAAAGTCAAACTAAGTAAGTGGCTAGATTAAAAAAATCAAAAATAAAAAAAAGTTGGTTATTAGTAGGTTCAGATCAGTGAGAGGCGGCGGCACCAGAACACTCAACATCTGTACTCACAGCTGCAAGGCGTCAAGCTCAATCACTCTTTAAACAGAACAAGCAACAAGACAAGGAGTCACCACCAGCTCATCGTGTGATGGAGAGTTAATGAGTCCAGTTAACGATGAAACATGCTCTGTGATGACAGCCTGTTAATGCAGAGGTGGAGACACATCACCACTTCCTCAACTATGAAAATGTGAACAGCTGCTATTGGTTCTTCTTTGATACTATGATTCACCATAGCAACACATAAAAAAAAATGGAAGATCGAGTTTTTAGTTAAGTTATTTTTTGGCCATTAATGCCTTTACTGTGACAGTGAAGAGGAGAGACAGACAGGAACATAAGAGGAGAGAGAGACAGAGAGACCGGTCTGAACCCTGGATACTGCATCAAGGACTCGGCCTTAATGGGACACGCTCCATCAGGTGAGCTACTTCCATTTTAATCCAGTGAATTCCCAGAAATATCAAAGTGTGTGTATGTGGACCAGATTTTAATCTCCTGACATTAATCTCCGCACATTAATGAGCTTCCATATCGACTGTGGGGAAATGAAATGTGTGAGAGGAGGAGACAGAGAGAAGCTGCCAGAGAACAGATCAACTTCATCTCTGTCTCTGGAACTGAAAACATGAGTTTCCCTCAGTTCAACATCAACAAACTGAAATGAAATGAAACAGCAGATAAACAGTTCTAGAAGCATCACTGATATGGTCCTCACCTGACCCCCTTCTTGTTGGCCTCATCGTGGGGCCGGATGTAGTCCACTTTGCCCTTGGAGATGACACACAGGTCGATGTTGCTGCCAGAGCCCAGGTCATTGAAGATACCTGCAGCGATGGCGTCACGCACCAGCCGCTTGGCGTCCTCCTCCTGTGACAGGAAGTGTTACAGGCGGTCAGTCTGGGATCATCAGACACTTCACAGGACAGTCTGCGGTATTTACCATGAATATAAATAATGACTCACCTCCATGTCAGGCTTGTAGCGGTCCTCAAACACGGCCATAGCAGCCAGAGACCCGGAGCCTTTAAAAACAGATTTCAGAACTTTCTTGTAAACTGGCTTACACATTATCGTTTAAAATGGTATGGTAAAAAAT
>NW_019449413.1:0-1100 GCF_002814215.2 Seriola lalandi dorsalis | reverse complement strand
GCACACAATTACACTATGAGCATAGGTCAAAGTTGGACCAGGAGGTCAGGCTGTGAGCTGTAGTGGATGTTTAAATATTTTTCTAACTCTTGCATACAACTTGTATCATCTGACAGCTCATGCCTGTTGCCCCATTGGTGACGTTGCCACATTCACAAATAACTTTGGTGAGGACTATGTTTTTGGAACCCATACAATCAATGGCCTGCGCTTTGCTAGTTGTAATAAACTGTAGTTTTATTTTAACATATGGTCTTCATACTTTGGAAGCCCATCCCTCCCCTCAGACCTCCCTACACCCATCCATCTCCAACACACCCAAAGATACGTAAGCAAAAAGACCACATTACATACGAAACAGATGATCCCCCCTGTGTGGACACGTAGCCTGCGCCCCATGTTCCCTCAGTCACGTCTGTGTGGTGATGAGTCCTGTGACTAGCGTAGCGAGGCAGGGGAAGCCCTCCTACCCGGCCTTATGGCTCCAGTTTACGAAGCCTGCTCCTCTCCACGTGAACACGCCTCTCTGCCTGCATGTTAATTCAACTGATGAGCCTTGAATAATATGTTCTTTTCTTGTTCCAGTCATTGCACTGAACATAAGGGCCGACTGCGTCAACATGTATGCACATGATGTTTGATGCTCATGTATGTGGTGGGCATGTAAGATGGGGAATTCGTGTGTGTGTTTGTGTGTGTGTGCGTGCGTGGATTGAGTGATGCAGCAACTCTCCAGAGCCACAGAAGGTGAAAGCTTGCTGAGTCACTCATGTCACGTTGCTGCACCTGAGGCCACATTCAGAAAACCATCTCGTCCAGCTGCTTCATCATTAAGCCTGCATGCTGATTAAACTCAGGTGTGGTGGATCAACTGATTGATGGAGGCAAACCTTCCCCCATACTACAGCGATTCCTCCAACAGATTTGTAAAGGTCATGTACAGAAAATGCGAAATTTATCAGCTAGTTTGGTGCTTTCCTATGTTTTTATTTGGATTTTAAATCCAAAGAAAAACACTTAAAACTTGTTTCTTGTTCTTTATTCTCTTGCAGGGATCTCAGCAGGTTTTAGAAATGCAATGCAATTTCATCACTGATCAC
>NW_019449412.1:0-809 GCF_002814215.2 Seriola lalandi dorsalis | reverse complement strand
GTGTGTGTGTGCGTGTGGTGCTCCATTTGTCAGAGTGGAGTTGGTGGTCAGATTCAGTGAACACATCGTCCACTTTTAGTCTCCGTATTTACCCATAATGACTCAGAAGGCTCCATGTGTGCGGTCTGATCCGTGTTGATCTACACTGCAGGCCAGTCATTCCTTCACACTGTCACTGTCAGTTTGGTGATTCACTTTAATCACACTTAAAACTCTGTGTCGGGACAGGATTAGTTACCGGGGGTGACGTGTTCCTGATGGAGACAAAACTGTCGGAGTCAGACAGCGTCCTGTCAGGACCCGGGCGTTCAATTAAAATTCAAAGAGGTCCAGTTAGACAAAATTTCTTCCACCAAAGGTCCAGAACATCGGCCTCTTATTTCTTTTGTCTCTCAGTGTGTGTGTGTTTGTGTGTGTGTGTGTGTGTGTATGTGGATCTCTGACTGACTCCAGTCGCAATGATTGGCTGAGTAGCATCAAATGACCAGCGCCTTACAGGCTAGAAACGTTCTGTCTAAATGGGCCCGGATATGACGGCGTCTGGGTCCACAATAACATCTATATGAACTTCAATCAAATTTTGTTTTGGTAACCAATTCAAAGAAAAGCTGCTTTTGGTCTGTCTGATGTAGATGGGAGAAGCAGAACGAGGCCCATAAAGGACACTTCTAATATTTTCTATTTAATAGCGGTTTCCCGTTTAATCCCTGCTCGTGAAAAGCTTGGCTCATCTCTGAGGAGAGTTCACCAACACAACAAAGTTTTGCTCAGAGACACTGAAAGGAATAATTCAGAGTATTGGACTGACA
>NW_019449411.1:0-982 GCF_002814215.2 Seriola lalandi dorsalis | reverse complement strand
AAAAAGTGTGTAAGTGAAGACTGGGCTAATGATGTCATCAGGGTTATCTTGGATTGGGCTAAAACCTTCTTTACAAAGAGGAGGTATGAGGTTAGAAAGAAGTGGGCTTTAGATACTACAGAGCTGCATTAAGGGAATTGGAGTGTGTTTGGATATTGACCCATACTAGGTGAAAGTCCGGATATCTCGACCTCCACTGCTTCGATTTTGATTCTTCACGTGTGGACTCTCTCGTGGAATACTAGGAGTACCTCCTATGTCTAGGTGATGTGTGTTATGTATGCGTGGGGTGGGTGTGGGTCTTCTATCCTTGGATGTAGCACATTTAAATAGTTTTTCCTCTGTATTTTCAAGTATTGTCTCGTTCACAAACGATTCACTCAAAAGAACAAATCTTTGGGTGAGCAACCTGAACTGAATCACTTCCTGAGACGATAGGTTCATTTCTCAGTCAGCTGGGGATCATGACAATAGTCATCTGTGTTTCAGTTCAGTGTGGGAAGTGGGACTACGCAGTCGGAGCTCCGGGTCAAACACTGAATAATTCAGTAAACAAATCTTTTTGAATCCAGTGAACTAGCACATCACTACCACACCTCTGTGACCAATGGTTACCCATAACAGCCTTTTCTTCGTAGACATATATGTCTACCTTCGGAGAAGCATAACTATTAATTGTGTCTTGTAGCCACTGCTTCTGCGTAGCACAGCTGCTAAGCTGCCATCTGTCCTAAAATAAGATTTACAATACCAAGTAACAACTTGTTCCCGATGTAAATGCAGGGAATTTTTGAAAGTGTTTGATATATGTAGGCTCCTTTCCTCAGCAAAATTGCCAACTCATGTTTCCATAGATCTTCATATGTTCAGCATTAGGTCTTACACTTCAGCACCCTATTATTCAACTAACCTGTTTCATGAACTGTAAGAATAATTCCTAGAAATGGTGTCCCACTTAACAGTGGAGGTGAAAGAGCCAAGT
>NW_019449410.1:0-962 GCF_002814215.2 Seriola lalandi dorsalis | reverse complement strand
TATATATACATATATACACACATACACACACCTACAGATATTAGATATAGATACCTACAGATATCATATATATATATATATATCAGATATCTATACATCTACAGATATCAGGTAAAGATACCTATGGATATCAGAGGCAGCTCACTAAGTATTTTCAAAGCTCTGAAATGTTGCACTTCCACATTTCTGCTGCTCATCACTTCTTTTAAATATCTTCCTATTTAATGAATTATTATTTTATTTATTATTTTATCTCATTTTAATGTTTTTAATTTCAGATTAATACTTTAAACATGTTTTAATGTTCATTTTTTGTCTTTACTTTTCATGTGAAGCTCTTTGTGTTGCATTTCTTGTATGAAAGGTGCTATACAAATTAATTTATTATTATTATTAGTTACTGCTGTTTAACTACTGACACCTTTAATATAACATTTTTCAGTGGCCTGTGGAGTTTTCTTATAAACAAAGGTTTCTTCTTCCTCTCTGTTTGCACACTGCTGCGTCTCGTTACCTGCTGCCACCTGTAGATCAGAGGCTGAAGTTTGTGAGCATCAGACCAATCAGAGACCTGCTCATAAAAACGTTTTCTCATGGCAACACTGACGCTGAGAACCTCAGGACACTTTTAACTCTGTGTCATAGAAAAGGTCACAGCATCACATCTTGTCCCCAAGGTCACATTGAATGGAAACCGTCAGTGGACCGGATCCGGATCCGTACCTGCACCAGGTTGAGAGCCGGCAGAGAGCGAGCGATGAGCGCCGTCACAGATGGACACACCCCTCCGAGCAATAGCATGTATTTTGGCCCCGCCCACATGGCGTCAAACAGAGCTTTGAGTGATTTAGCAGGATCACACTGCAGAGCGTGAAGAAAACACAACTTTAGCAGAGAGAAACATGAATCCAGATGTTTACAGCTGGAGGAGGATCAATGTCACAGAGACCAACTGAGTCTGT
>NW_019449409.1:0-883 GCF_002814215.2 Seriola lalandi dorsalis | reverse complement strand
ACAGAGAGAGAGAGAGAGAGAGAGAGGGAGAGATAGGGCTTTCCATCAAAAGACTATGACAAAATGTTTTTTCTTCTTCTAATCAGCCCTTGCCATGAGGGGGAAGTATTGGATTCATTATCAGCCAAACCAAAGACAGCAAGCCCATTGTTCTCTTTTTATAGATGGTTGGAAAAAAGAGAAAAGAGAAAAAGAAAGAACCAGGAAATAGAGAAAAAAAATGATCTGGAGAATTTATAGCTTCTTACCATATGGAACCTTCTTTCAATTAAGCCTGTGGAGAGCAATCAACAGCACAGCATGTCTTCAGCCCATGGCTGGGGACACAACATGGGTCACACTGCTTTTCCAGCGCCATGCCCGCACAATGAAAACAAAGTACTGGAGTCCTTTACTCTTTTTTTCTTTGTGTTCATGTTTCATTGTTCTGAATTCTGTGCTTAGTTGTGAGTTTAGTTCAAACGTATACAGCCGAGCTGCCACAGGCCGCTCCGACGTTTTTTTGTTTCGTTCTGTTTACATGCAAACAAATATTTACACATCTTCAGGATGCATTTATGAACACATCATGGGTAGGGCAGAAATGATTAGTCAATTAGTTGATTAGTCAATCCACAGCAAATGTTTGTTAATTGCTTAATCATTCATGTATTCAAAAATACATTCACTGATTCCAGGATCTGATTTTATATCATTGCACAGGAATATCTGATTGGACAAAACAAGTTATTTAAAGATGCCATCTTAGGCTTGTAGAAAAAAAATGGTGGACACTGTTTCACAATTTTTTGACCTGGGGCTGGGTTCACGAAGATATTTCAGACTGGTTTGTAGTGTTGGACCAGTCTAATGTAAGTCAGACTGTTTCATAAAAATAACATTA
>NW_019449408.1:0-1239 GCF_002814215.2 Seriola lalandi dorsalis | reverse complement strand
GTTACAATGTTTGCCCATTGCTGTCTGCAAACCTAATCATCTATCAAGTAAACAGTTTTAAGAAAACCAATCCAGCCCCTCCGATCTGCAGCTGGTCCTCCTTCCTGTTCCATGGACTGTAATAGTCCATAATCCATAATAATCCTTAGTGCCCTAGGAGCTGCCACTTAAACACCAATATGCCACCATTACTAAAATAACAGATAATAATAATTTGTGTGAGGAATCATTTCCGTATATCAAATAAAATCATACGTGACATTGGACACACCATTGTAATCCTGCTGGAACCAATAGACTACATTCACACGGTGGCCATTTTCCTTTGACATCACGCTGAGGGTGGGAAGCCTTGAACACTTGTCGCACACACATCTCTGGATAAATCCTGTGTGAGTCATTGTTGTTTACCTTCACTTTCCTCTGACAAAATTGATTAACGGGCAGATGAATGTTGAAGGTGAGACTGGACCACACTGGAAATAATCAATGTTATATGGTTTCATAATCAACCTACATCAATGATTAAATGATATGACAGCAGAGCAAGTGTATCACTGCTAACTTAACTGGTTGTAAAGGGAGCGTGTCTATGTTCCCACAGCCTTAACCCTAAGCCTAATTTTCAAAAATTTCTGTGAAAAAAAAGCTCTAAAAAATATGGGAACATAGGGCTGACCCCGTTGTAAAGATAGCAAGGCAGCTAACATTACATTTCTGCCGGATTACACCCAGTGACTTTTATTTCCAGGCTGAATTTAATGTGTCAGAAATCTGCGTTGATGCTGTATTTCAAAATTAATTCATTTGTTTCCTATTGTATCATAGCACTATCAAACGGTAATGTTAGCTAAGAAGTGTGTTGAATGCTAACATTAGCTGTTGCCTAATTGTAGCTATCAAATGTGTTGCTATACCAGGAAATATGGGTCGATGTCCCTCCAGATTTTTATCAACCATTGTCTTTTCTGTTGCACATCAATCGTGAAGCATCAGATAGAAAAGATTTGTCAGATTCTCTATTATTAATTAATTAATTAATATGACTTGTAACCTGGAACACAGCAGTACAACATTATCCTTTCAGTGACATTTGAGCTCATCACCCTGAGTGCGACATCAGAGCAAAATGGTCACTGTGTGAATATGGGTTAGGGTCTATGACTTATACATATTATCTCTTGATATATTTTTCATTTTTAAATACTATAATCTGCGTTTTTCTAATGAAATGTTTGG
>NW_019449407.1:0-957 GCF_002814215.2 Seriola lalandi dorsalis | reverse complement strand
AAAAAAGTTCTGTAATAGGGAAAGACAGTGCGAGCGTATGAAAGCAATGCAAGGAAAATGTATTTCTCTACGTAAAAAAGGATTGAGTATGAGAAGCTCTCTTTCATATCAGCATGTCTTGTAATTAGACTGAATATCGTTATTAGCCCAGATAGGGTGTCTGTATAGGTATCTGTGCATATCTGTTTGATTTGACTTCAAGTGCGTGTGTGTGTGTGTTTGATGAATTGTCACATTTTAATGTAAAAATCCATCCAAGTAAAGTAAAATGTGCTCTAAACTGGGTTACAGAGTGAACACAGGGGTTACAGTGTGTGTGTGTGTGTGTGTGTGTGTGTCAGATCACGGAGCAAGAGACTCAAGGCAGAGCGTGACAAGCCTCATTAAGAGGGAATCTCTCCACTGTTCTGGCTGTCGACATCACCACCGCCAGACTTCTCTAATTACGCTCTCTAAGTGCCGTTTCGTGCAAGCAATCAGCCCACTGCTCTTTGCATATGCAAATATGACAGACCTGATCATTAGCTTTTTATATCTCACACACTCTAATTGTTATTGTAAAAACCACCGCATGGAGCCAAGGGCAAACACACTCGGTCCTCTCGCTGTCTTTCCCCCTCTCTCTCTCCCTCCCTCAATCTATCACAGACTGTCGACTCTCATTCCACTACATCTTTTATGAGGTTTTGTCCCTCTAAACAGAGTCATGCAGTTGAATGTCATGGTAGTATAATCAGCTAACAAATGCCTCTGCCTGACATTGTTTCTTCAGAGCGAAGAGGAGAAAAATAATAGAGGAGCAGTTCCTGGCGAAGGCTAATTGGCGAAATGGAGTCACTTAGGCAGAACAACGGTCCCATCACAGCAATGACGATGATGATTATGACGATGGTGATGGTCCCAGAGAAACAACTTGGGAGCCCGCTGGCCCAAATATATTTCCCGCGGATCATCGGT
>NW_019449406.1:0-1142 GCF_002814215.2 Seriola lalandi dorsalis | reverse complement strand
TATATATATATATATATATATATATATATATATATATTATGTATATATATTAATGTTGACTTTATACATTTTTTAAGGCACTATCATCAGTTTTTTCTCTGTGTCAAAAGGCCTGTAAAACATTAACGCTTTAATTTGAAACTCCGCCATCCATCACAGCCTGGTTCCGTGTTTTTAAACAGTGTTATGTTAATATCTGATTATTTGTGGCTGTGAAAAGGTGTTGAGTGCAGAGGAGGCCCTCGTCACTCGGGCCCTCCCACAGCCCTGCAGCCAGGCAGGGGGCTCCGCCACTCTGAGCTGGGCTTTGATTGAGCCTGCTGACTTAACCTTTGTCAGCCTCCACCCTGCGAGGGGGCAAGTGCTCCGTGTCTGGATCATAATACAATTAGTACATCTGAACCGCTGACCTCTGCAGCCCAGAGGTCACACGGAGAGGCAGAGAGGCTCTGACGCTGGAGCTGAGAGTCTGTTTGCTCTGCAGCTGCAGCTCCATCGTCCAAAACCACACAGCGAGGAGCGGACATAAATCTGTTTGCTGCTCCTGACAGTATGGATTGAGTGAGGGTGACATTTTTAAATAAATTCCTATCTGTGTTATTATTTTTGGAAATATATTCAGAACCTTAAATCAAATCTGATCTTTCATTTGTTTTCATTGGAAGTAAATCTTACAAAGTGCAAACATAATCCTGAACTAAAACAGTGATAGTGTTTTCGCTCCTGTGTTTGCTAAATCGCCTTGGTGATCTTCAGACCACCCACTCAGAGAGCCAACGACTCTGATTATTTATCTCTGATGAGTTTGACTCTCTCAGCTCTCGTTACACTTTTCTTCTCTGAGCACAAACATGTTCAAATGAGTTTTTATTGTGTCAAATGTCAGTTTAGATTCAAAGCCTGTAGTTTGTCAGTTAAACCTATTACATCACTAATACTTGTGTATTTATGTGAGGATTTGCCGAGTGTGTTCACATGATTGTAAATATAACAGACGTCTCACTCTTTGTTTGAGGTGAAACATGGTGATAATTGGAGGATACTGACTACACTTGGAGACACACACACATATGCGCGCGCACACACACACACAAACTATGTGCGCATTCAGAAGCGCGCACGCACACACACACACACACACA
>NW_019449405.1:0-932 GCF_002814215.2 Seriola lalandi dorsalis | reverse complement strand
GATTAAACAGAATGGAATTGATCCAATCCTTGAAAGGTAAGTTGTGTGTCATCACTTCCTTACATACAGAAGTCAAATGCTTTCCTGAGTAAAACAAGCAATCATCGTGGTTTAATCCAGAGCACACCACTGCAATAAAGACCCCTGTAAAACAGGGTGTTTGCAGTTATTTGGTAAACTGGAGTCTGCATACTCAGCCAAAGATGGTTTGCAAAGGAAGTAAACATTGTCTTATATTACCAACAGACTGGTGAGTCTGTTGAGTCAGCTGAGTGCTCATATCATTTTCAAGGCAGGTCAGTTCTACTTCACATCAATATTGGGACTTATAACGTCAGATAACACTGCATTAACTCAGCCACCAATGTGCAGACAGAGTTAACAGTGAAGCATCCATCGTACATGAAAATGTTTTGTCCCCTACTAAGCTTTGACTGTATTCATGATTTGGCATCACAAGTGAATTTGAAGAATGGTCTGACTGACACTGTAGTGTGGCAATTATTCCACACAATAGAATTTTAAAATTTCAATTTGGCTTGACATCAAATTAGCCTGACGACCGATGGAAACTGAACAGTTTTAGCTAAGGCTGAACAATTAATTGAAATATTATCAAAATCGCAATGTGGCAAAGGTAAAATGTGTCACAACATACACTCCCCTCCAAAAGTATTAGAACAGTGAGGCCAGTTCCTTTATTTTTGCTGCAGACTGAAAACATT
This sequence comes from Seriola lalandi dorsalis, assembly GCF_002814215.2. Lineage (NCBI taxonomy): Eukaryota > Metazoa > Chordata > Actinopteri > Carangiformes > Carangidae > Seriola > Seriola lalandi. The sequence continues at coordinate 207 of NW_019449405.1, read as the reverse complement.
TGGGTTTGACACCAAAAGATGAATATGAGACAAGAGATCAACATTTCAGCTTTTATTTCCAGGTATTTACATCTGGATCTGATACACAACTTAGAAGATAGCACCTTTTATTTTGAACACACCCATTTTTCATGTGAGCAAAAGTATTGGAACATGTGACTGACAGGTGTGTATTGTTGCCCAGGTGTGTCCTATTACATTGATTAT
>NW_019449404.1:0-1072 GCF_002814215.2 Seriola lalandi dorsalis | reverse complement strand
GAGGCATTTATCAAGGCTGGGAGTCTGAGTCTGGAAATCAAAACTGAACGTCAGAGAAGCACGTAGGCTGTATCTGTGATTAATTCACCACTAATACCCGAGCACAGCTTCTACTTAGCGGGGAAACAGCCGGGCGGACGCTGTTAGCCTTCTCCATTCTGACAGTTAGTTAGCTAGATAACGTCTCCTGTTTAAAATGGCCACAGATGAGCTCTCGTCCAAGCTCAGCCGTCGGCTGCAGATCGAAGAAGGAGCCGAGGACCCTGTTGCCGTGGACGCACCCGAAGAACAGAACGGGTCGGAGGAGAAACCCAGTACGGCCAACGCAGACTCGGAGCTGGGTGCCAAGCTTATGCGACGAGGAGAGCTGAACGAGGGGCAGGGTGAGCCCTCCCAGCCCAGCATGAAGGTCTTCAACCCCTACACCGAGTTCAAAGAGTTCTCCAGAAAGCAGATCAAAGACATGGAGAAGATGTTCAAAATGTGAGTGTGACAGTCTAGGTTTGTCTTGGTGGCTCCTGGCAGCTTGGAGGCCACATCTTAGACCTGCCTCCAGGCCAGTGGTTCCCCATTTTAATCTGATATGAGTCAGTTGCTTTTATCAGGGAAGTTTGCTCATATAAGGAAGTTGAGCTGGCATGTTGCTCATGTAGTCACAACTTCACAAAACAGAAATTATAATCTCATATCATTTGTGTAATACCAGATAGCAACAAAGAACCACAAAATAACACAATCTGTTGATGTGATAGTTGTTGTACATTATGAGATGAACAGTTAATAAGAAAAAACACTAATTATAAAGAAAATAATGTTTGCAGCTTTACTATATGTTAAGCCTAATGTACTCACTGATTTCTGTAGCTGGAGTGATTGCAGGGTGGGGACGCAAGTAGGTTACAAGGAAATGAGATAAGCCTTTCTGTGTGTGTAAATTGTTCTCAGTTCAGGACCTGATGTGTGGTTAATAGATCAACTATTGTGGTGAACTGACCTCTTCAGTTTGTTACAGATTCAGTGAATGAATTATTCATTTTGACTGAGAATGAATAATTCATTTTAAATGTAATTA
>NW_019449403.1:0-1178 GCF_002814215.2 Seriola lalandi dorsalis | reverse complement strand
GAATTTTTCTCTGAGGTCTGGTGTATGTGTTTAGCATTGGCCTTGGCAGATGTCTGCACTCTCTAATATTTTATGGGAACAGTTAAGAGTGATTATCGCTTCAAACTGTCCAACTTCTCTGGAAAACATACTATTAAATACATCAAGTCTCTGGTGACAAAAATGGGTTGTATTGTTACCTTCACTGAATGAGTCAATAAAAGCTTATCTGTAGTGACATCCACCCTCATTGTGATAGGACTGGAATGGTATTTAAATTGCCACTCACCTGGTTATTTAAATTTGACCCAAGTTTTCAAAAGATCAGTATTTTATTCTCCAACTCTGAATAAATTGGTTTGGTAACCCTAAGTTGATTTTTCTGGTCTACAGTAATTGTAAGCAGATGTTATTCTGTCTACCATGATCTTACTGGAGATAAAGATCTACAGTTTATGGCTAGTCTCAGAGTAGTGGTATATGCTCTGTCACACTGTCTGGCCCCTTTGTAGTGAAACAGCAACTCCTGTTTGCCTTGTTCCTCAACGCTTTAGTAGCCCATTCCTGGACTGAGGCCTGAAAAGAAATAATGAAGTAAAACAAGGCTGTATTTAAGGTACTGACCACAAAGTCATAAACAATGTCAACTATCTACATACTCTGTGGAAATGAGAAACTGTTTGCTAGACTGAGAAACAACGTGCATGGTGGATTCCCAGTCATGTTATGTTAGATCTTTATCATGTCCCTCTGAAGCCCACAGCTGTGCTTGCTGGACTGTCTCAAACAGCCTGATGCTGCTCTCGCTCTAAATGAGCCACGTCTCTCCGGTACAGGAAAGGGACAGATGTCTCAGCCCTGCCTCAGGCTATCAGGCTCTTGTCCAGGGCCTTCCTTACAACTTCCCAGGGGACCTCCTTTAATATAGACTACCCCCCTAAACCCATAATGATTCAGCATGTACATGCATGTACTCAAGAGCGTACAAGCAATTCTAGCCAAACAAATTTTCCCTGAATCTTTGAATCTCTGAAAGAGGTTACTAAAGGCCAGAGTGGCAGCGGATGTGCTTGTGCTGCCTTTATAAAAACAAAGAGGGGGGAGAGGGGAACACATGGGGGGGAGAAAAAGGAAAGAGAGGAGGGTGAGGATGACCAAGAGGTTGACTGAGGTAACTGTGAAAAGGCAAGGGTAGACAC
>NW_019449402.1:0-1350 GCF_002814215.2 Seriola lalandi dorsalis | reverse complement strand
TTTGTCATCCAAGTCAGCGACACGTTTGTATTTCTCAAGCGGACTAACTTCGATTAACCTACACAACTCAGAGTGGAGACTGTATGTTCCCATCAAGTGAGAGAATATGTTTCACGTCTGCCAGCTATTGAATCTGAATCTCATTCATAATTTTGTTTTTAAAATAAAAGGTCACATTAGCATTTGTGTTGATAAGCAGTTGGTATGCAGAGCCTATAGCACTCACATCTCTGCTGTTGTTGCAGGGTAGATCAAAACTGGGTTGTGTTGCTGAAATTCTACATTGTAAATTACAGGGAAATGAGCTTGTGTTGGGTGAAGGTACTATATGTAAGAATATGAAGCAATTTACGTATATTAATTATAAAACATTTTTTTTTATTGCTTTTGTGTGAAAAGATTTTAACGTAACGTTCCCTGACTTTCTTGGTTGCCTATAACAGCCTGTGGACTCATTTCTATGTATAGAAGTCAGGACGAATTTTCCAAGAAAAGGATGTGATGTTAATGCTCCCTCCTGAGTTCCCTTCCTCAATGCCTCTCTTCCACCTCCATACGGTGCCAACAGTCAGCAAGTGCACAAGCTGAAGTTAGCTTTGAAATGGAGAGTACTGTTCTTTACATAAATAACCAGGGCTTTCTAAATGTAGTACCTTTTAATGGTTTAATACTATAATATACTGTAAGTAAGTCAAAACTCTGCATGTGGTCTATGTGGTTAATTTAACATTCAACTTCGCAATCCATATGTTACATGTCCATGATCAGCAAACTAATGGAAATACCTGTTATTTCTTTGGATCCATCAGGGTATAGTTGAATTTGTCATTCCTTGTTAATAACTGTAGCCAAATCATGCATTTATTTAGTGTAGTGAGTCATTAAGTAACTGCTGCCTCTGGCTCCTGTAAAATCAAAGTTTTCAGATGTACAGGTATATGTTGAATAAATCATGAACCTAAATACCTTTGGCAGAGTTTTCCTGGTCCATGCCAGTGTTTTAGGAAGCCTTTTTTTAGAAGAATGCCTCAAACCTTTCTGGTATCTGATGGTGAGTGGTGAGCTAATGCATCAGGATGAAACACCCATCCATTTATCCATTTTCTATACCTCATACCCTGTGCAGGGTTACAGGAGGCCAGAGTCTATCCCAGTATTGTACATCCTGTTGTGAGTACATCACAGACCTAAAACATATAAAGAAGACAGAAATCATTTATTTTTTACTTTTATTATTTATTTATAAGGGACCATGTATACACACATACAGTATTCAACATAAATGCTACCATTTGATGTAGTGTGCCAGAGTTAGCTTAAAGCCACTTTTAACCTGCAGTCCCTTGAGAG
>NW_019449401.1:0-949 GCF_002814215.2 Seriola lalandi dorsalis | reverse complement strand
AGACTGAACTGTGCTGCAGGGTTAATGTTGTTAAAACTGCCCTAAACAGCTGATTCTCACTGGGGCTGCCCATGAACCAAAGAAATATAAAGATTGAAAAATTAAAATACAAACACAAACAAACAAAAAAAAAATCCCTCAATGTAGATACCGTTTGCCCTTTTTAATAATGTTAGTATTTGCATTGTTTTTATTATCAGAAAGGTTTATTATGTAGTAAGTAGTGAGTTATTATTCAGCAGGCTAATATGGTTTGTGCTAAACATATTGCATCATGACGAGATCTTTTCTTTGATTCGACAGGAAACAAACCGTTTACCAGTACGAAATAAAATTATAACCACAAAACAGAACAGTAGAAAATTTACTTACTGATTCGGCACCAGACGTTAGCGCACTAGCTAATGGAAAATCTAACAGTGTGCTAATATCTTGCCTGTTAATAAATAAATAATTCTTCAGCTTTTACAACACAGCTTCAAAGTTCAGACCATGACAAACTTGCATACGAGGGGAAAAGATTTCTTTGACTGAACAAGACGAAAACCGTCAAACTGTTAATTAACGGCGACCAAACTTAACTAGCTAACGAAACTCGACTACCTAACGGTAAAAACAGTGGGTTAATATCCCTCTGGTTTGTGCTTCAGCTTTGACAATGGAGCGTAAGATTTGTACAAGGAGTTTTTTCATTGATTGAAGGGGGACACAAACCGTTAGCCAACCAGAACTAAGACAAGACTTTGCTAGCTAACATATTTAGAGTCAATTAAAGTATTGAATTAATCTAGGGAGAAAATGTGATATCAGTTAATATCAGTTGGCTCATGCTTTACGCTAAAAGTAATTAATTTTTGGGTTTGACAACACAGCTTGAGCGTTGTGCAAGAGGGGTAGTTTCAGACCTCGCTAGCTAACAAATTTAGAGCTACAACGTGCCTGTATTTGA
>NW_019449400.1:0-951 GCF_002814215.2 Seriola lalandi dorsalis | reverse complement strand
GTTCCTGTAATCAGCTGGTTAATAATAAAATAATAATGATAATGATGATGATGATAATAATAATAATAATAATAATGATGAATATAAAATATCATACAAGACTTGTAGCTCAAAGTGCTTAACTTGTTTTTCTAGTTGCATGTAGATAATGCTTTTATTTTGAATATAGCTCAAATATTTGCATTATATGTTTGTTATTACAGATGAATGTGTCCGTAAATAATTTTTATCACTTTTTATCTCCTATGTGAATCTTGTGACACTTGTTCAGACGAAATCAAAGCGCTTTATGATAAAAAATGAAATAACACAATAAAATAAGGGCCAATATGAAAATGAAAAAAGAGAATAGAAGAACAGTGGATGATAAAATATGTAAACGAAGATAAAAACAGAAAACCAGTAAGAAAAGTCAAATATGAGAGAACTAACGAACTGTTTCTTGTGGAGGATCTCAGTTATAAAAGTGCAGGTTGGTCCCAAACATCCGAGATCTTTAAAATCAAGTACCAGGATGTAAAAGACTCGTGTCAGAGGAAGAGTTAAAAAGTGATTAATTTTTCTATTGAATTATGACACTGAAGGGTTTTACTTCTTGTCCTCGGGGGAACTGTGTGAATAAACTCGCTCACAATCAGGAAACTGCTCGACTCTGACACGTACAGAATATCTTTGTTTTTATTCGTGTTTCCTGTTCATCTCGCTCTTATTTTATCTGTAAAAACTAAACATGTGAAACGTCTTCAGCTCACGGAGGATCCAGCAGAAATCACATGACTCACAGTGTGACATCTTTGTTTCAGTATGAACCGAACTCTTCGCTCCTGAACAAGTTTATTCTCTGTCTGTTTCTCTGAGGTTTTTCTGCTTCGTGTCACTTTTACTTTACACTTTACACACCTCGTGTTTAAATGTCTTTTTTTATCCTCTCACTCTGTTTCACTTCCTCCT
>NW_019449399.1:0-862 GCF_002814215.2 Seriola lalandi dorsalis | reverse complement strand
AAACAATAAATTGATGGTCATTTATTTGTAATGTCACAGTCACTGGCTTCATTTAACAAATATGCAATAAAAGCGTCCCTGTGTTTGGCACTTGCTGTGATAATCTTGTGAGGCTGCAATGTTACGTAACTTTGCAGTGTTGTAGACTTGACGCAACAGCAATTCAGCGACAGTCTGAGGCCTCTCTGTGCTCGTATTAAAAGCTGACACACTTTACGCTGCTAATTGTATGACACGCTAATGCGATTCGCTCCTGATGCTGCTTTTAGTAATTGCGATTTACAACAAGCGCCGCCTGATTTGCTGTTGCGTCACTCTCGACTGATGTAGAGCAACAAGGAAGAAAAAGTCACGGCGATGAAACACAAACAACAAGATCCAAAAGCAGATCTGTAAAGATTTCCAAGGAGATTCCAAGGAGATCAAAATAAAAAGTGTGTCATCGTACCAGTAGGTTCAGGAACTATTGCATAATATTGATACGAGCCTCCAGGTATACAATGATACCACTGTTGATGTTGTCGTCATGTGACTTCTGCACTCATCAGCACCCATGCAAATGTCATTCACTAAGCAAATCTATATTTAATATTGGCAAAAAAAACAAAACCTGAACATTATAAGCTTCATCCAAGTGGTGCTACTGCAAGGACACTGTTGGTGTTTCTTATTTTCCTAGTTATTACATTTACACATGCTCATGAGTGAATCATTTAAAAGTAAGAAAAAGTCTAAATGCACTATTTGTTTTTGTCATAACAATCCACCATTTATCCCACAGGTTTTTATTTTTATTTTTTTTTTTTTTTTATGGCCACCTCCAATTTTTGAAACATTTTATCTACCACCTCCTGACCTGCAG
>NW_019449398.1:0-1053 GCF_002814215.2 Seriola lalandi dorsalis | reverse complement strand
CCATGCTGGTCCGGACACAGACGGGGTCAGCCGGTGTGTGAAGGTGCTGGTGTCGCTGTGTGCAGCTGATGGTGAAGATGATGCTGGAGAGGAGCAGGGTGACAGTGGTGGCGGATCTGTTCTTCACCAGGAAACACACTGAGGATGAGGAGGAGGAAGAGGAGAGGATTCACTGCCTCTGCTCCAGAGCCTTCGTACAGTGAGCCTCTCTCATCTCTCTTATGTCCACCATCACTCTCTGACACGGGCTGTGTGAAGCTGTGGAGTTGTTAGTCTTCATCATCTGTCTGTGTTGTCTTCCTCTGTCCAGGGATCGAGAGCTGTATCGCTCTGATAACAGATTGCTGACCTTTGACCTGACAGACACCGCAGTCCAAGGTATGTTACAGCATCTCATCATGATTAACATTAAAGGGAGGGTGAAATCAAACAAAGTTGAAAGATGATTTTATTTTGAATAATACAATATTTGACGATCGGTCTGGAAAAAGAATTCATAGCTTTATTGATATATTTATTGACAATGTGTTTCCATCATTTGAGCAGCTGCAATACAACATACTTAGATTGCACTATGTTAAATGTCTACAGGTATGGGATTTTGTGAAGCAAAATGACCTGTTATATCCCAATTCCTCAAACCAATCTCCGATGGAATTGATGCTTACACTGATACGAGATCCTCATAAGAAAAGAGATATATCAAATATATACCAGAAACTGTCTCAGTGGACCAATACAGCGACTATGGACCTGTTGAAATCAGCCTGGCAGGATGATGTGGGTGGGGAGGTTGCGGAGGAGCAGTGGCAGACAGCCGTCGCTCAAACTCATTTATTTTTTCACTATTGGCCACCTTTCAATTTAAGATAATACATTGTTTCCATTGGTCAAAGCAAAAGTTAAGTAAGATCTTTCCACACACAGTAAGATCTTTGAACATTGTGGGCTTTCACCTGCATCACTAGCTCATTCCTTCGTGCACGTTTGGGCGTGTGTGTGGACAGGGGTTCGTGTGTGCTGCATGTTGTAAGATGCTGCTATACTGGAACA
>NW_019449397.1:0-898 GCF_002814215.2 Seriola lalandi dorsalis | reverse complement strand
GGGGTGGGGCTGCGGCACCGAGGATAATGGGAGCAATGGGAGCAGCCTAGGCAGCATATGGCCAGGCTGGGCTGCCTGCTGGTGCACCAGCTGTGGAACTGGTGGCCGAGATCACACAGCCACTAAAGAACCCATCATCCCTCCCTCCTCCCTCCCTCCATATCTCTGTCACTCTCCTATTCTCTACACTCTATACTTTATGTCCATGAATAGTAACAAATACTCAAAACTGAAACACATATAGGAGTAAATGAAAATATGTTTGTGTCATATTTCATAATACATTAGGATTTTTTTCCCTGTCTGTATCAATACATTACTCACATTCTTACATTGTGACTTAATGGTCGCTGTAATCGTTCCTCCTCCTCATTTAGATCATACTCAGTGTAAAAGTAATTCCCTGTGTGTTGTTTTTAGTTGTTTATAATTTGTGTTAATTAAAGGTTCTAGATCTGTTTATGGAGTTTTCATTTTTCATGTGTCTTGCATATTTTATTACTCTTATGTGCTACACACGACATTAATTGATTACTTGTGTTTACGGGAAGTTTCAGTTAACTTACCTGGTAGATGCATGGGAGATGTAGTTACATTAATATCCTCTTGAACTATGTGTTTGAGTGTTGATGTTTGTATTGTAGTGGCGGTGTGACTTTGATTTGTCATCTGCTGTGACAAAGTGGGAGACATACTCCAGTCACTGTCCCATGCAAGAAAATATGGTAACGTTTAGTGGAAGCCCAGTGTGAAGTTTAGGCAGAATAAGACAAATCAAGTGTGTCGCAGTCATTTTAGTACAAAATTCCCTCTGTGTTTCCACAGATAGTGTGTCCTTGTTGATGGCATAAAAATTAATTAGTTAAATTACAACTTCATAAATGGATTTATTGTTTCT
>NW_019449396.1:0-997 GCF_002814215.2 Seriola lalandi dorsalis | reverse complement strand
GACTTAATGCTTTTAGTTATGTTTTTGAGACTCATCAACAGGTTTTTCCAGACAAGTGACCACTATTGGAGGCCTCTGTCAGTAGCTAAGGCAAAAATAACATGACTGTATAAAGCATGTACACCCACCCAGCAATTCATAAGAGTACACCTGCTCATTCATGCAATTATCCAGTCAGTCCTTCATGTGGCAGCAGTACAATATGTAAAATCATGCAGATATAGGTCAGGAGCGTCAGTTAATATTCACATGAGACATCAGAATTGGGAAGAGCTGTGACCCCAGTTTGTTGGTGTACGGGTCAGAATTTGGCGGCAACAGCGTGACTCAATGGACCCAGCCTGCGTTGTGTCAGCAGTCATAGCCGGTGGTGGTGGTGTTACGGTGTGGGGGATGTTTGTATCGGCTTCTTAGCCTCTCTGGGCGTTGTTGTTGCCCATGTGCATCCCTTTATGGCCGCAGTTCACTGTCTTCTAATGGTTACTTCAAACACGATCGTGCACCGCGCCGCGTCGCAAAGCAGAAGTTTTCTCAAACTGGTTTTCACGAGCATGACAATGAGTTCAGTGAACTTCAGTGACCTCACCAGTCACCAGATCTGCATCCAGTTTTGGCTCAGGATGTAGAGCGGGTCGTCCACTAACCAGAAGGTCGATGGTTCAATCCCCGGCTCCTCCTCCGCATGTTGAAGGGTGCAAATTTTCCCCTGTTGGCTGTTCCATCAGTGTATGAGCGTGTGTATGAATGCGATGTGTGAATGGGTGAATGTGGCATGTTGCAAAGCGCTTTGAGTGGTCGATAAGACGAGATAAGTGCAGTACATTTACCATTTAACAACTTTGGGATGTGGTAGAACAGAGGAGTGGCAGCGTGAATGTGCAGCTGATAAATCTGCAGAAATGATGCGACACAGACGTGAAGGTGACCTTCCCCTGATTTAAACTAAGTAGCTCTACTTGCCTAAACTCAACCGGACTTTGAGGAAAGTGCTGGCGGG
>NW_019449395.1:0-1020 GCF_002814215.2 Seriola lalandi dorsalis | reverse complement strand
CACATTAAATTAATTAACAAGTTAAAATGGACTGAACACACACACATTGATAACATGCTGATAAACTTCCTGTTTACTGCAGCTGACGAGGTCACACCCACCACCAGGAGGACACTGATAGACAGAGTTATGACATCACTGTGACCTCGCTCACCACACCCCCAGCCCCAGAGGCCAGTTACCACAGTAACTGAGAACATTTACTTTACACTAACCGTCAAACAGCTGCAGCTACTTTTCACATTAAGATGTGAAGGGGTCCACCAGGACCAGGACCAGGACCCTGAGGGGTCAGGGGACCTGTATGAAGGTCCTGATCTGGATCAGCAAGTTCATATAGATCATCTGCAACCGAATTCAATTAATGTTTATTTTGAAGTGTTTCTTCATATTTCAGTTGCACAGAAACCACCTCAAAGACACAAAACCACAGGAAAGAGACTCAAAACCACCACAAAGACACAAACCACCACAGACAGACAGGAAATGACCAAAGGAAATGAAAGTGGAGCTGCTGATCTTCTGTGTTTCTATCATCGCAGTAATGAAAGATAGACGACTGAGGTTCAACTGAGTTCTGAAGAAAACACAGACCTGGGATCAGAGTCCAGTTTTTCTTCCTGTTAAAACAACCTGTTGTTTTGACCTGATGAGGTGTTTACCTACAGCTGTCAATCAAACAGGTCCGGGTAAGTCTGAAGGTCAAAGATCTTCAACACAGAGCGATGATCCACACGTGGCCAACAGCCTGTTACTGAGAATCATTAACTGACCTCAGGACAGTTTACACCGGGATCATTCACACTGAGCTGAAGGTGAAAGAGCTGAACTCTGTCCACATATCAGTTTATTATCCACAGGAGTCACAATTGTGTTTCTATAACAACCAAGTCTCCATCGAGTCTAAAGTCTCAGGTTAGTCCTCATCAACGAAGACAAGTCACAATTAAATTCTTGAGTCAGTCGAGGTGAGTCATGGTCAAGTCCCAATTCTCAAGTCCAAGTCTCAGGTTAGTCAAG
>NW_019449394.1:0-1108 GCF_002814215.2 Seriola lalandi dorsalis | reverse complement strand
TCTGGTCTGGTCTGGTCTGGTCTGGTCTGGTAAGTCCTGTTCTCTTCTCTTCTGTTCTCTTCTGTTCTGTTTTCTTCTGTTCTGGATGGAAAACATCAAAGCATTTGAAATTTCCCAGCATGTTAACATAACCTTACAGGGCAATTTTGAGATAATTTCCATACGTGTAGATCTCCTCCAATGACACACTGAAATGGGGTTACAAGGCTGATTAAGACTTGTGGGCACAGATTGTTTCACTTTTAAAAATATATATATGCTTGAGTGGGTTGATTTGAACTGTTTCTCAGTTTCACCTCTGCTGCATTTTAGTTAGTCTGTGTGACTGTCCTATAATTACAGAAGTCCCAGGTTCAACCCCCCTGGCTGCTTGTCTTTATTTAAACATGTCGTTGACAGAGTTCCGCTGCCTATGGAATTCCTGGAATATCCTGGAGTTTAGAGATGGGCTGCAGGTGGGGGGGTTCGCTTCACACATAATTTTTTTTTTTTCTGCAGTAGATGATGTTCAGCCACAGTGAAATGGAAAACAGATACAACATTAAAATTAACAGAACTGAACTCAGGTTTGAGGATATGCAGGCAGTTGTACTCTGTCATGGAAAATCAGAGAAAAGTCATGGAATTCAGCTTCTGGGTCACGGTGGTAAGACGCCCCCCCCCCCCACACACAGTCAGATGCTGCAGACTGTCCAAGCAGATAAAAGTGTGTGGCATTTAATGACAAGTCCTGATGTGGTGCTTCACCCAAATGACAACTGTCTCATTCAGTGGCATCCGTCATGCAGACGGTTATGGTTTTCAGATGTCGTTCGCTGAGATTTCTGCTTCAGCCCAAATGAAATGAAAATGAATTGAATTTAGTTGCAGTATTTCCATCACAGTTTTACACAAAATAGAAGCAACTTCTTTAGAAAAGGAAAAAAAAATCACAGTTGTGAATGTTCTGTGTTTCCATTGAGTGATGTGATGTGAAACTGGCTCCCCGGAGCCTGACACAACAGGAGCCACCACTTCAATGTGAAATATGGCTTTATTGCTTTTTTTAAAATTTAATTTAACTTCCGTTGCTCATTTTTTAACATTAAGCAGGTTAATGGAAACACGC
>NW_019449393.1:0-868 GCF_002814215.2 Seriola lalandi dorsalis | reverse complement strand
CACACACACACACACACACACACACACCACGTTTCACATTTCACACACTGCACCGACTGGTACGCGCAACAAACACAACCCCCCTCAATCTTCTCACTCCACATTCTCCATGTCGATCTCTCTCCTCCTCCTCCTCCTCTTACCCTCTTTCTCGCTCCCTCTCTTTCTCCCCCCTCTCCTCCCTTGCTCTCCTCGCTTTCTCTATCTCCCTTCAGCTTTTTGTCCTCCTTTGTTTTTCCCTTCCTCAGCTTCAGTTTGATTTATTGACATTTAAAGGATACGTTAACATTTCTTCAAGTCTGTCTGAAAACAACACTCACATGTATGTACATGGACACTGTTATTAATCACTTTTACTGTTCTTTCTGTCTATACTTGCCACAAAGAGATCGCTTCCTGACACATTTCAACCCTTGCTTTGTGTAAATATAATTTCTACAGTTCAGCAGAAGTTAATTTGAGGCCTCAGGAGTCTAAATCAAACCAGCATCTTCCAAAGTTACAGTGTTCTTCATAGAAAATAGCCTCGTTCTGTGTCCCTGCACACTGTGTTTGTCATAAATAAAAGACACAGTCATGCAAAGAGGCAATATTGTTCCAAACAGACACAGTCACTTTGAAACATAACCACTGATTTTGTCTGCATGTCGCAGGACCAGGATTGTGGATTTGGTCCCATGTTGTTGCTCATTGTTGGGAGGGGATCAGCCAGTATGAACAGGAGCAACAATGACAGCAACCAACAACATACAATTAATTTTGTACATTACACACAGTAATATGAATATGTCATTCGATACAGTTTGATGTATGTTGACAGGTTATTATTTGCCTTATTATTTATGATTATTTATCTCATTATTTGTCC
>NW_019449392.1:0-1042 GCF_002814215.2 Seriola lalandi dorsalis | reverse complement strand
AGGCCAGCGTCAGAGTACTCCAGCCCATCAGGGCGTCCGCTGAGCTGCGTGGTGGACGAGAACACACCAGTGATGACTCCCGTTAATGGGGCCGTGGCCAGCGGCCCGCCAGGCGAACAGCGGATCCAGGAGAGACGGGTTAGATCACAGCGGCATCGTAACTACATGAGTCGGACACACCTGCATACGCCACCTGACCTGCCTGAGGGTTATGGTGAGAGAGACACACACACACACACACACACACACACACACACACACAAACACACTCTATCTTCATCATAGTGAGCATTGAGGATACTGTGGTTAAAAAAAAAGGCAGTGTCTATGACATCACATTTTATTGTCCCACTGTAGTCATTTGATTAGCTGGTCAGCTCCGCACAGAACTGATGTAGAATATTTGTTTAAGTGTTTAACTATAAGAGCGATCAAATCCCACAGCGGCTAAACTGAAGATTTTGTTTTTCAAACATCTCGGAGTGTGTGGGATGGCTATCAGTTAGCTGCAGTCATATCGCATTGTATATTTACCACAGTTACTGATGAGGTGATGTCCCAGACATAACCCTCAAAAATACAAGATACACAGATCAAAGACACGGTGAGTTGCTCTTTGGCTCTATCTTGTTTTTTGCCTGGAGGCAGTGATACTTTTACCTATACTTTTGGCTTGTTTTTTTTTCTTTTAATGATGAGAAGAAAGTTTAAAGGCCCTTTGTATCCTCTTTTCTTGTTCTCACTGTCTGTTTCCCTGCTCTATCCTTGGGCTCACTCACGTTTTCTCTGTTAATCCCCTTCGACCTCCCCTTTCCCTCCTTCCCAAAGCACCACATCATAACAACTGCATTCAACTCTTGCTGTGTGCTAATAGTCTGTCTCTCCTCTCCTTTTCTTTCGTCTCCTCTCCTGTTTGTTGGAATGTTTTGGCTTTGCAGACTGATATTCCCACAGCGAAGAGATGGAGGGAAAACAGAGTATTCATAGCTTGGTGTTTAGTTCAGAAAAAGGCACTTTGAGTTACTGTTTTTTTTTTTTTTTT
>NW_019449391.1:0-1027 GCF_002814215.2 Seriola lalandi dorsalis | reverse complement strand
TTTTTTTTTTGATGTATAGAGTAGAGACAAGGAAGCTTAGAGGGACGTGGATGAAGATCTCGAGAGGGATTTAGACTCGGTGTTATGGAAACCAGAAGATGTATTAATAGACAATCTTGCCAAAGGTGGCTGGAAGTAGTTGCAGTTTCTCTTCTGTAGTTGTATGTGAATTTTATTTTGGGACTTTTGGGACTTTATCCAGAATTTTTCCAAATTCTGGAACCAGGGTACATTTACTTTGAAAGTGATGTAATATTAAAAATCTTACAGCACTTTTTCCATTTATCAATTGCTTAGTCTAGTTGAGATTAAAATTTAAAAGGCAGAATCCAAAAACAGTGTTAAAACAATAAAGATATCAGATAAATTATGAGAACACAAGAGTTCAAAAGAGATCAGTCAGTCAAAATACTTTATACTTGTGGGCAGTTGCTGTACTTATAGAAAGCATGTGGTATTATTACAACAGTTGTATGTCTTAATTGTAATTTCTGTTAAATTATTACACAGCAGATCTCGGTGCTGCGCTCGTCTGTGAGAATGTAATGCCAGTTCCATCCAGCAGGGGTCAGTGTTTTGCTGCTTTTCGGAGCGGGCCTCCTCATCCAGGCCCTGGATACAGTGACTCTGTCACTCTCCCAGCAGACAGCAGGGGAGGAACGAGCACGTCACGTTTTTTTTTCGGAGGGCTTTTCCTCCACAGCGCTGTAACAAACTCAGTGTGTCGTGTCCGTTAGCCGGCTGCTTGTCAAAACGCACCGTCATGGTGATGGCAGACCAGAGCCCACACTGTGCACCTGTGACACCTGCACTGCCTGACAGGGGAAAAACTATTTAACACTCTGACTGACGGAGCATATGCTGTTACTCCGGCCTCTGAGGGCTGCTGCCATTTGTCAGTTTGCTATAACACATTAGATTTTTCTCCATAAATGACGTCTTGAGAATAAAGTTTTTCACAGTTTTGGGATGCTCAGAGTTGTACTGTGTGTATCAGTGGGTCCCAGCCATCATCACAGGTTGCATA
>NW_019449390.1:0-1062 GCF_002814215.2 Seriola lalandi dorsalis | reverse complement strand
AGGTCGGAGGCGTGTTGGAGGTTCCTCCTACAGCCCAGTCACAGGAAACTGGGTTGCTCAGTGAAAACAGACAATAGAAGTTCAGCTTTTGTTATTTGCAGGATAAGTTAACTTTGCTGGTGTTTTATTTGAAGTGTTGATCTATAAGAAGATATATTTGTAGTTTTAAGAACCACAAACCATCTAACATGAGCCAATCAGAAGACAGGAGGCTCTGAGCCTCTCTTCTCATTGTCTGACTGTTTCCTGAGTGATGGAATAAAAATATAGCAGATTTCAGGTAAACACTCAGAGAAACCGAATCCTGCAAGGTTGGATGGTGGGTCCAGGTGGGCAGGGCTTGGGCGGTGACTGGTTTTTTGTGACATCACAAAGTTCCAGAAGTCCTGACGGCTGGTTTTAAGGTTCAGTTTCTGAATACAGTCTGTGTGCATTTCTCTGTGGACTGAAAGCTTTGATACTTAAACAGTATTAATATAGACACTAGCCTTATAATCAAACATCACATGGACATCTACCTTTATACTAGATGGGTCCTTTAATCCACATTTTTACATTAAATTTTGTTTTAGATCTTGCCTGTTTTCAACTCTGTATTTTAACTGGATGAAGGATTTTAGTCATCAGATGCCTGTGTCCATGGACAACACTGATTTTTAATACGAAACTACTTTTCTCAGTGTTTCTACCAGTTTTAATCCCCTGGTCCATTTGTTATGGAGAAGAGGAGTCCTCTGCGAATAATTCAGCTTCCGTTAAAAACCTCCTGAATGTCTGGAAGTCATCAGAGGTAGTGAGTTGGGTTTGTAGCCCCAGGGCCCATGGTACTTCAATGCGGACTTGGCTCCAGGGTACTTGCCCTATCTGCCTGGTTATCCAGCCTTGGGTTCTATTGGTTGACCTGAACAATAAAAGAACAAGGGACTCACTTATCTCTACTGTAATAAGTATCCCTCATTTGCACATGAAGTAGTGAAGCATCTTCTGTCTGTACAAGCACTTTGTGTTTTATGCTAATGAGTAACATTTATGCATTCTGTCAAGCTATTGACTCCTTGTCTG
>NW_019449389.1:0-852 GCF_002814215.2 Seriola lalandi dorsalis | reverse complement strand
TCCTCCAGACTGGACCTGATGGACAACTACCTGGCTCTGGTGCTGTCTGCCTTCATCAAGAGTGGACTGTTAGAGGTACAGTCATTCATCACAGAGGATTTACCATCCTGTCAGCGTCTGTATCTCACTGTGTCTCACCTCCGCAGGGTCTGGTCGAGGTGATCACAAGCAGCGATGATGCTACGTCCATTCGTGCCACCATCCTGGTGGGAGAAGTCCTCCATCTGGTACGGTCCTCCTCTGCTCCCATGTGCTGATCAGACCAGGAGACTCCTCAGACTCCTTCAGTGTATAAATGTGATTTTCTCACACAGGCCAACACCATCCTCCCTCAGAGCCACAGCCACTACCTGCACTGCCTACCCACCCTCCTCAACATGGCCACCTCCTTCGATATAGCTCCTGAGAAGAGACTGTGAGTACCTCAGGTTTGATGGAGAGAGAGTCGGTGATGAAAAGCGATGTCTGATGTCAGCTGCTTTTTTCAGGAAGGCGAGTGCTGCAGTCAACTACCTGAAGTGCTTTCATGAGAAGAAGAAGAGAGGAGTCCGACCTCACAGCCTCTACCTGGACCACATCCTCCGCACGTCAGGAGCGCTGCACTACTGTCGAGACCAGACCTACAGACCTCACAGAGACGCGTTCATCGTCAAGGTGCACACCTCACGTCACACACCTCACGAAACACACAGAACATTTCCTTCAGTTCATTAAATCCCTGCAGCATCTGAAGGAGTGATGTGCAGTTCAGGTGGGTTGGGTCAAAAAGTGACAAAACTCTCTCTCTCTCTCTCTCTCTCTCTCTCTCTCTCTCTCACTCACTCTCTAGTGCAGCAGATAACTATAATAATC
>NW_019449388.1:0-1167 GCF_002814215.2 Seriola lalandi dorsalis | reverse complement strand
CAAGCCACCAATAAAAGCAGGTGTAGCCTGTGATTTATGCACCACACTTAGTACTGAAGATAATGTAGGTGAAAGGCCAGCCATGCCACAGGCTCCAGGTTTAAAGGCCCATGAATAAATGTTGGGGCCATAAACTCTCAGATTAACAAGCACAAGTCGGCAGTTTAAAGAACTGTATGAGTTGAAGAGTGAGTTTTCCATCAGGGTTTTGATTTACGATTAGTTCTGCTGGAGTTCAGGCTGTGATGCTCCTTGGAAGTTTTATATAATAACATGCGTCTGTCATAACGTTTCATCATCCATGCTCTGTTTCATAAACAGAAGACGACAGCAGTCTCTCAGTGTCTCAACGTCTACATTTACAATACCCGTACATTTACAGTACACTTCACTAAATTTGGTTGTTTTTTTTATTTATTTATTTTAGGTGGAAAAGCTCACGTATCGCGACCGCCTCCCTGCCTACATGACTAACATTGTCATGATGCTGTTAATGGTAAGTGTAATGACATCATTGATGATTTACAGGAAGGCTGTGGAATGATTATATCTTTTCCCTCATTGTCTCCATCTTGTGTTTGTAATCCTGCACACCTCTTCATTGTCAGATTGGTGTTACATTTGCCATTGTGTTCGGTGTGATCCTCTACCGAATCTCTACCAAAGCCGCTCTGCATATGAGCTCCAATCCTGTCACACGGAACCATGTGCAGCTGACAGTTAAAACCACTGCAGCCATTATCAACCTGGTGGTCATCCTCATTTTGGATGAGGTGTACGGAGCTGTGGCACGATGGCTCACTGTGTTAGGTAAGTTAGACAGGCAGCTACCTAAAAAACAGATCACATTTCTATCATAATAGTGGACAATGGGATCTTTTAACAAAGTGAAATTAGTTGGTCACTCTGTTACCTTTTTATTCAGTGTGTGTGTTTATGGACTTTTATTTTGTAGTATCCACAAACTGAAAGTGTCCAACTTTGTTCAAGGCACTAACTGTTCATTGTCCAAGGCAGGAAATGTGTCATTCTATAGATGCTGAAAATCTGATCATGGTCTGTTACAACCCGGCTCACAGGGAAAAGGGAAGCATCACAAAACCCAGTTGTTAACAGGTATAAGGTTGTTTATTGTAACTTAAATTTGTAAAGATAATGGTTAACATA
>NW_019449387.1:0-1082 GCF_002814215.2 Seriola lalandi dorsalis | reverse complement strand
TGTGTGTGTGTGTGTGTGTGTGTCAGTGTGTTGAAATGAGGATGTGAGTCGCCCTCGTGAGCTCACTCGGTGCAGTATCTTTCATTGCGTCATCGTACTAAATTATATACACCACAGGCCACGTTAATGTCGTTAAAAGCGATGTGAAGTCTCTCTTGCTCCACATTTCTCCATCTCCTCCCTCCCCAGCTCACTATCTCCGTCTCCTCCCTCCCCCTTATGTCTCCTGTCTCTTCTTTACACTCTTTGTCCCCCATTCACTCTTTAAACACTCATCCCTCCTCTTTCACCACACCACACATCACCACATCATTCCCCTCCCTGGTCTACAGTATCAATTCAATGTAAGACCTGTGTTCGACTTGCTGAAGCTACTGTAGAAGATTTATGCAAGAAATGATGGCCTCTTCTCTGATGTATATCAACACAGACAAAGCAATGGAATCTTTCTAGAACCAAAAATAAGTGATTTTGACTAACATGCAACCAAATTATGCTAGAAAAGGGAGTGTTGAGGTAAAGCCTCAGATTAGAGAGTTTCCAACAGACTGGAGAGACAAAGACGCCAAGTGACAGAGGTTGGGAGACTCAACTCTAACGCTGTCAGAGTATCTTAACCAAAGCAGTTCATGTATGACTCTCAGTGGGTTCAGAGCTGTCTGATTCAACCAGGAGACACACGCACAACACAAACCCGAGCAAACACGCACGCACGCAGGCAGGCAGGCAGGCAGGAAGGCACGCACGCACGCACGCACACACACACTACCCTTAGATTTAACTGTGCCCTGAAAGGAGTTAGAGGATCTGGCAGAAATCCTGTCAGTTGCTGACTTGGAGAAGTGACGGGGGGGGGGCATCCGACAGGCATCCGATTTCCACTACACAAAAAAATCTCCTCGAAGTCATTAAGTATACGAGTCCCAGGTGACCAGAAGGTGTGAAAGTTATGCTGTGTGTATCTGTCAAATGGGCTTCAGTGACAGTAAGTAAAGGCTCCACTTCCTCACTGTACGAGAGGAGGCCTGAAGAAAATGTGTATCCCCGAGATTTGCAGGGATTCTGAAGGTAGCCAAAAAGCA
>NW_019449386.1:0-910 GCF_002814215.2 Seriola lalandi dorsalis | reverse complement strand
AGAAGAAGAAGAAGAAGAAGAAGAAGAAGAAGAAAAAGAAGCACCTTTATTTGTATAGCACCTTTCATACAAGAATTACAGCTCAAAGTATTTAGTAATATAATGCACCCAGCAAGTGTGTTTTTAGCGCCTGTGTAGCTCTGTGTCGCTGAATGAGGAACTAACTACACTGCAACTACACGGTTGTAATATTTGATAACACTACAAATGTTTGCGGTATGGTTGAATGTTATAGTTTTTTTCTAATTCAGAGTACAGCATAACAACAGATTCTCCAAGGTTGTGATTCAAACTCCATCATGTCTCAGCGGCAGCCTTAAGTATCACTCTGGAAAATGTCTCTGACACTAACTTTTGCCTGTATTGTGTCTCATTTATCTGAAGAAACAACCAACGTCTGACTGTCTCGACCCTGTCGCGGATAAATAAAAAAAAAAGTGTCAGAGTAGTGAAGATAACACAATCTGTTAGATATCACTGTCGGTTCTCCTGTCTTGTTTTGTACCCCCAGAGTCTGTGGCTGTTGCAGTATCACAGTGTCAGCAGACTACAGACACCATGTCCCCTTCCCTTCCTTGCAGGCTTTTTTTGATTCCCATTTGTTCCCTCTTTCTCTCGTCTCCCTCCTCAGCTGTCAGCTTGTGGTCAGAGGTCAACGGCTCTGAGCCAGGTGCCTGCTGGGACAGCTGCCACAGGATTTACGCACAGACGACACTAACTGCAGATGTGGCCTTTTAGTGCTGGCCAAGTCACAAATGCAAGCAACACGTAGCTTATTAAATGAAACTGAATATTCAATTTTCCGTCCATCTCTCCTCTTTACAGTGTTTTCTCCTGCACAGGTTCCCTAGAAAAATACATTTTGGCTTTTATTAGACAGTCAGTAATGAAGAGAGACAAGAAAGACTTT
>NW_019449385.1:0-945 GCF_002814215.2 Seriola lalandi dorsalis | reverse complement strand
TTTACATTGACTTTTAGTAAACTTATTCGTTCGTCCTCCTCCAAACTTGCTTTGCTCAGTGCGTCGTGTCAAGACACCAGGAATGTGCCTTGCGCTTTTGCATTTCCATGTCTTTGTAATTAATGTGTGTTGAGCCAAGAGAGCTTCTCTGTGAAACAACAGTAGGAGTAGCCTCTCAGAAAGACCCACCAGTCATCCATCATTGCTTTTACTACCAGTCCAATGATGACTACCAGGTCGAAATGGTCGTCTGGTCAGTCATAAGCTGTGTTTATTGAGTTCACCATGAAATGATACCCCCATACAACCTACTGTATCATGACGACTGCTCACAGGCAGGACCATATCAACCGCTGTAGACTGAAATGCTGTTGTATTATCTGCAGGAGTTTAAGAAATGTTTTTTGGAATCAAAATGGTGGAGAGTTTCCACTACAGACAGGATAACATTTGAAATAACCAGATAATATCGAGTTTTCTTACCAAGCATAAACCTGTGTATGATTGGCTAAAAATGAAAATCTGTAACTGCTGACCAATTCTGCTTTTTCTTTTTTTTGGGGTGATGTGAAGAGCTAAGTTTTCCATCAGGGGTATTAGAGTGCTTGAGCTTCAAGCTGTATAGTCATCAAACTCTGAGTAAAAATTAATGCCAAGGTACACACAAATATCATAAACCTCAAATTTAGATCTCCTTGTCTATATTTATAATCCTATTCTTGACAAGATCTTTTTACCTCTTAGTAAGGACTTATAGCAGGGCTGACCTTTGTTCAGTTTCAGTCTCCCTTTCAGCTGCCTAAAATGGCCAGTTTAAGAAAAGAGTAATAGCTATGCTGAGCCTGCAGTAACACACACACACACACACACACACACACACACACACACACACACACACACACACACACACAGTTCTCTCAGGATGTTTCAGGTCAGCCTTGCCTC
>NW_019449384.1:0-925 GCF_002814215.2 Seriola lalandi dorsalis | reverse complement strand
CTTGTAGATTTTGAGGTCTTTTTCGTAGTTTTAGCTACAGTTTCTATCAGCTGTGATAATTTTTAGCACACCAAGATGATTGTGCGATAGGGTTAAGGTTAGGTCGGATTATCTAAACCCATGGGTGTGTTACTGCATGGTCATACTGGGCTCAGAGCCAGGGGCCCATAGGGGGAGGTGCCCAAACCAGAGCTTCTGTTGAAAGTTGCTTACAAGTCAAGACGTGGTAAAGATGTTCAAAGTGTGCTTCTGATGTTGATATGAGTTTCATACTGAGCAACTGTCAATACTTTGGCTTCGGTACATCGAAACCACTAAAGCATTTTAAATGTGTTTGACAGCTGAATAGCCTGTGTCGCAGGTTTCCTTTGATATTCTGGTTTCCTATAACTTTGTGTATAGTGTCCCACACTTTCTCTGGTTGAATGTAACTGAGCAGAACTAATAGTGATAGTTTTGGTACTGTAAGTATTTTTTATGCTGATGATTGAGTACTTTTCTGTAATTAAAATTTTGAATGTAAAACATTTACTTGCAACAGACTATTTTTACTTAAGTAAAAGATCTGAGTACTTCTACCACTGCATACAACCCAGACTGTGAGTATTTGGACATTTTCTGTTCTTCGGGCTCTGTGCTTCATCACATTCAATTTGAAATACAATAATGGATATGACATTAAAGTGCTAAGCCTCAGCTTGAACAAACAGTCCACAAAAGTAATTGGATACTTGGCAACTAAAGGTGTCTTGAGCAGCTGTTTGTCGTTTCAGTGTTAGTTCATGCACAAAGGAGCTCACATGTTGCTCAGATTCAGTCACTATGAGGAGTAAAGAGGTGTTTTTTTTTTAAAAAAAAGCAGTTTCACACAGAAAAGCTAGAAAATGGCAAATGACCTGGCAGAGGCAAGAGTACAAGTCTGCAT
>NW_019449383.1:0-1081 GCF_002814215.2 Seriola lalandi dorsalis | reverse complement strand
ATTAAACGCACTTTAACCTCGTGTTAAATATGTAGAGCGAGGCCCTGGAGCCCCCCGACCCCCCCGACCCCCGCTGTTGGAAAGTGACTAACGGCGCCTTACTGATCAGACACATCACATTTTGGTGAGACGTCATTTCAAGTGGAGCAACTAAGGTAAGACGGTCAGAGAGATTAGCGTCTTGCTCGGTGCGAGCCGTGGGTCCATGCTGGTGGTTTTGAGTTCTCCGGGACTGACGGTTTACATAGCGGCCATCTTGCTGGCCTCTCGGACCCCGCTGAGGTAGGCTCCTGTCACAGTCTGAGGGAAGTGTCTGTTGGTCGCCTGGTGACAAACAACAGTAACTCGTTACTTAGTAACTCACGCCTCGAGCAGCAGTTTGAGTTTCCACCTGGAATCAAATGTGCTGTATAAATAAAGCTTTGCTGCCTCACCAGCACGTCTCCCTGAGGCTGATCATCACAATCACAATCAGATCACTTTATACAAACAGAAATAAGCAACAGTGAGAAAGCTGTTGTTACCTCGCCGGCGAAGAACACTTTTCCCTGAACGTCCTCAGCGAGGATGTCGTAGGCCTCTCCGCTGCCCCCCGTCTTCACGAAACTGTAGGACATCTGGGACCACGTGTCTTTGCTCCAGTGAGTGATGAAGAAACGCAGCGGCTCTGGGACTTCCTGTCGAGGGTGACGAGAGGGAAACGACCACAGCAATCAGAAAAAAAATCGTGTGAATCTACCAGAGGAAACGGACGGCGCATTCCCGAATTTTTGAGTCCTTTTCCATCATGAAGTAAAGAAACTGAGGAGCTTTACTGACACTTGAAACAGAAACTTTATTTATCCCCTTGGGGAAATCCATGAGTGTGATTGGTCTTTGCAGGACGTGACATCATTACCTGTTCCTTGAAAAGTTCACGCAGAACCTTCATGCACTCGTCCACCACCTCCTTGTCCTCCATGTCCCGAACGGCGGGCACGGCGTCCCCGGTGATGACGGACATGAGGACGGCCTGTTTTCCCTGCAGATACACAGACGAGGTCAACGTGGAAAATCGGGGAATTACTCATATAGAACTACT
>NW_019449382.1:0-914 GCF_002814215.2 Seriola lalandi dorsalis | reverse complement strand
CAATGATTTTAACAGCAGATTTGTAACTCCTAACTTTCACCAGAAGATTTCCCTCCAAAATGAAAAGGTAAACAGCCACACAGCGCCTCCTGTCATTCGTTTTAGGTAAATATTTTGTAAAAGGGCACAACTTCAATGTTCTAGTTTTACAGGCAGTCACTTACTTTTGAGCTCATTGATCACACCAATGGGCTTAATGACATTCCCAGAGTTGGCAAAAACCTGAATGATGTGGTTTTGCATGGTACACATCATACAGAACCCCGGCTCATGACCTGTGGCAGGGAAAGATGGACAACAACACTAATGAGTAAGACATGATTCAGGCAAGAAAGACGCTCATAGATACTTTTCAATTTCATGATTGTACAATTACACAAGAACTTTAGTGCAAAGATGCACCATCAAAACACTTAGCACTAGCTTACATGTTTTAGAGTGCTCCCGTGTCAGCATGTAGTTGGTGAACGGAGGGGTGTAGGTGAGACACTGCAGGGCTGAGTTGAGGAAGCAGGTGTTCCCCATGTTCTGCAGACCTGCACCAATGCGGTGAACCTGGGTCCACTTCAGGTTGAGCCGCTCTGGAGGGAAGAGGACCTTCTGGGGCAAGTCGATGCCGTCACCACCGCTTATCACTTGGACAAACAGAGGCAAAACTAAAATTAGATTCAATGTATTTGCCAGATCCAGGAAATCAACAAGTATCTGTATATATGCTACACTGTTAATGTAAGTACATACAGACATATGGTAAATGAACATCAGTACCTTACAGTCATACCTATCAATCTAATCAGTTGTATAATGTGATTCTGACTACTTAGTAAAACAAGCTGAAGAAGAAAAAAAACAAGACACAAATAGCTTTCTCTTTTGTTTCTGCAAAACAAGTAAGGCTGCTGCTCTTTATATCC
>NW_019449381.1:0-1043 GCF_002814215.2 Seriola lalandi dorsalis | reverse complement strand
TGACACAAGTGCATATCCTTTAATTCCTGGGTACAAAATTGTCCAACCTCTCCTGCTCTGAGCTTTTCTATTCATTACAGCAGAGCTCGCTGTGAGTCACCAAAATACTAAATGGGTACAGATGACTCAAAATGGTGTGTCTAATGAAAAGACCATTTTGCCAAACCAGCAGAAGCAGTGGGCCCAGCTGTCACTTTGACCCACTGTGGGCTGTGTTTCTGTGTTCTGCACTGGTATTTCTGCTGAAAGAGGCAGGAGAAAAGATTCATTTATATGAAACTGGCTGACTGTAAATTCTCAAGTAAAAGCTTCAAATCATATAATATTATATAATACAATATAATATAATATAATGAGTAAGTCTCATATATCAGCCATGGGCATGGCCTTAGACACAAATAAAAAATGACAGCTCACATAATCAATATATTGTTTATTTCCACAGCACTAATTCTTTTATCTCTCATCACTCACTCATGCCACACTCACCACTCACCATGATTTTCTTGTTTTAAAAGAAATTACTTTTTTTCATCAACGAATTAGATTGATCACAATCACAATTTTATCACTTCCTGCTGATGTGTCACATTGAAAGCATACCAAGATTAATGGCCTTTGAAAGAACAGGAGAGGGCTGCATATGTCATGACCCTGTCATGGCAGTGATGAAGTTCTTCTCATGGTACATGAGCATCATTTTATTCCTGTCTGTTCCAGTGTGTAGTAGACAGTTTGTGCAGTGGTTATTTCTTTTTGTCTATTTGTTTTTTGGAGCATCCCAGTGCAATAGCATGAGCTTTGTCTACCGCAGGGCTAAAATTCAGGGCTTAGTGAACCTGGAGCACATTGTGTTCACAATGCACATTTTGAAAGATCTGTAAACAAAATTTGAAACCATAATACAGCAGCAAACAACTATTTTCTCTGTAAAGATATAGTGGGATAATGGCATCCTTAGCAGAGAATGAAACCACTCCCCGTCTGTGTGTCCTAATCTGAGTTCCACTATGTGTTTCCTCACACCAAGATCAGAACCAGCA
>NW_019449380.1:0-948 GCF_002814215.2 Seriola lalandi dorsalis | reverse complement strand
TATGGCAGACACCTTTTGTTAGTTTTGTTTGGACTTTTCTCACTTCCTGTTTTATTTTGTAATTGGTTTCCTTGTGTCTCAGTGTTTTTGCTTCCTGTCTTGGTCTTGTTTCTTTGTGGTGATTGTCTGCCCCGCCCTAATGTGTTTCACCTGTGTGCAATCACCCTTGCCTCCATTGTCTATGTAGTCCTTGTGCTCCCCTTTGTCTGGGTCGGTTCGTCTGTTGTCTCTCTGCTGTTCTCTGGGTTTGTCCTCGATCTGTTCATGTCTGTTGAATCCTCAATCTGTTCACGTTTGTTCATGTCTGGTTTGGTTTTGGTCTGTTCATGTTACCTGTTCATGTTCTCCTGTTGTCATCCCCTATGGTTCCCTGTGCTTGTGACATAAGTTCTTTTGTTAAATAAACCTGTCTGCACCGTCTCCCATGTGTTGGCTGCATTTGGGTCCTACTTACCAAAATCCGTGACAGAATTAAAGAAATGTTAGAAAATTCAATCTGATATCCGGAAACATTGTCTGTATATCATCAAGTAGTGCCCAATTTTGCTGAAAAAAACACAGTGATGTGCACGTGTCCATGTGCTGTATAAATAAATCAATACAATTTAACGACGATTAATTAGAGATGATCACAGTTCTGTCTCTGTATTTATGTTTTCAAATTGCCCGCTATGAACTTCTGGGAACTATGTGAGGTCAACATGAATCACTTAAATGTTTATAATGACCAAATGAAGTGATGACATTTAATATCCAAATGGTCAAAGGTCAACTTCAATGTGACATCATAATGTTCCGCAAAACACTTCTGGCCATTATTCAACAGTGTAACTCAGGAAGGAGAGACTGTGACCATATTTCCTGCATCTTGGCTGGTCGGTGGAGGGATACGACTGTGAGGTGGTAATTCTACTTGTCAAATGTAACAAAACAGGTTGTGCCTGAAGT
>NW_019449379.1:0-1030 GCF_002814215.2 Seriola lalandi dorsalis | reverse complement strand
GTGCCGATACCTGCGAAAGACAAAAGAGTGTGAAAGCACACCATAGGTAAGAGGCCGACCCCACAGCAGACAAGGGACGTGAAACACACCACAGGGGTGGGCCTTTCCCTCAGGTATAAATGTTCAAGGTTCCTCATGCTCGGGGTTTTTCTTCATTTTGAACCGCTTGCATGTTGATTGACCTTTTCTTTGCAAAGAAAATAAAACCTTGTTGGTCGACGGAAGTCTCTATTGCATTCTTCACCAAGAGCAGAAAATTTCCACGACACTTGTTTTTTTTGTTTTTTGTTTGTGTCTTCTGTATTATAGGGGTTTGGTTACGCTGCTTGTGTGTTCTCAATTTTTGAGTTTTATTTATTTGCAGCGTCTCCCTTCTAAATTCAGTGCATGTGCTGTCATGTTGGTGTAGATATTTTCTTATTTTCTTCATTTGCTTGTGTTTTGTCTATTTGCATTGTGTTGAATCACTGTAAGAATCTCAAGTAAAGTAAACCGATATGTACAACTGTTGAAACATGTTTTTTTTGGTACACTGTAAAGTGCTGCTTTTGTGAAAGAAAACTACATCTATCCATGGCTATATCTGCATACAACATCAATTCAATATGATGACCTGCAGTAACTTTGGCTGCATCCAGAGGTAATCACATACCATTTCCTTTACTATGGTCTCACCTTAAACCCAAATCGTATAAAGTATACACTTGTTTGGACACGTAACACGATACCTTGCTTGAATGACGACTGCGCTTGTTTAAGCGATTGCGGCACCAGAATCCCAAACCATTTCAGTGGATCTTGCTGAGGATTCTGGTCACTTCGTTTGACTGGAGTTACTTCAGGAGCTTTCTGACTCCTTGCTTTATCATTTGCCTCTTTTTCTGTGATATCCTTTTGAGGTTTGTTTCTTCTCCTGACACCTGTGAAATTAGATAATATAATGAATTAAAAAAAAACAAAAAAAAACGGTGGATGTAAACAAGATACATTGTTAGCATCACACAGATCATGGTAGACTCACCTTCTTCTT
>NW_019449378.1:0-1216 GCF_002814215.2 Seriola lalandi dorsalis | reverse complement strand
AGACCTTGTATTCTCAGCACCAGTAGCATAACATGCGGGACTGAATGCCACTGTTATTTATCTGGATACTTGGGTGTCTGTCTACGACGTGTCCTTGCTTGTGTGTCTGTTGTAGCTGGAGGGAAGCTACCTCTGTGAACATGGGTGTGTGTTTGTCTGTGTGTGTGCTCTCGATAGAGAAAATTTGCCAAATCAAAAGAATAGCAGAGACTGACGGTATCATGAGTAGCTCACTGCGGGAGGGACGTCTTGCCAAGCCTTCCTACACAAGTTAGTGTTTTGATTGTTATTTGAACAAAACATGATGAGATGTCGATCCACGGTGTCCAATTCTCTCGTTGAATCCAAGAAACTGATGAAGTGAACTGAAGTGCATTTTGTGTAGGTGAACATAGAGGTAGCATGTAAAAATGTAATACAATGAATGTATTTTAGCTTTTGGTTCTTATGTTCAGGTCATTTGAGAAGGTTGCTGTTAGTCTTTACTGTGCTGTAAGAGTAGCAATGAATCAAGGGTTGTTTCAGCCAGATTTTGCCAGTTTATCTCTGGCAACCAGCCATTCCCAACAGTTCATGTTTACAAAAACAATATCCACATGTTTCACGGGCATTATACAGTCACTTATCAATGAGTAGTCAATACAGGAAATCAAGTTGCAGACCTTAAAGTGAGCTAAACCTCTAGCGATGGTCAAGTTATTTTTCTGCCACATGTGAAAACAGTAAGAGTGCACATTCATCTGCAGCACAGTTTATATCGGCTCTGTAGTGTGAAAAAGATGCTGAAGATCTTGAACAGATTACAGAATAAGAGATTCTTTGTCTCAGGATACTGGACCATCGGTTTTGTAATATATTACCTTCTGAAACCTTAAGACGTTCTACAAATCTTTGACCTAAAATGAACAATTGTAAAAAATCAGAGGGACTAGATAAGTCTCTAAACCTTACACGTCAGTCAGCATGATATGAATGACAAGACTGTCACAAGGATCGAACCAGTGGAGATATCACATAGGCCCTGTGGTCCACATCTGCTCTGTTCATGGACTATAATGGCTTTGGCCTGGGGTATAACCATCTGTAGGACAGACAGCCAAATGTGTGTTCATTCTCCACATTTCTGTGCTGGATAACCACTGTCGATGTGTCCAAGAGGTGACCAAAGCCATTTTCTTCCTGTACATAGAGCCGAGGATTCGTGTTCTTCAGGATG
>NW_019449377.1:0-1421 GCF_002814215.2 Seriola lalandi dorsalis | reverse complement strand
GTCAATGTGCAGCTGTCAAAAGACATGCAAAAGATTGAAGAATGTCAGAATGTCCAGTGATATACTGTACATTAAACAGCATAAGAATCAGGGGCACATTAGAACGGTGGATCTGCAACTGGAACTGCAAGATGTAATTCTATAAACGTCCAATAAAATATTATTGTACATTTGTTTTCAGAATAATTGACCTGAATAAATAAATGAGTGAATAGAATTTAATTTGCTCAGTTGAGGAGAAAGTTGCAAAAGTTCTTTGCTACTGGAGCACAGTTGTACTAAATTGTGAGTAGTATTATTAGACTCTAATGCCATTTTATGTCCTCGTTCACTTCCAGGTAACAACGCACAGAAAACAAGTTCAGCCGTCCCTCCTGGACCACCCGTCTATGTCGACCTGGCCTATGTGCCCAACCACTGCAGTGCCAAGAACGTGGATCAGGAGTTCTTCAAGAGAGTGCGAGCCGCGTACTACGTGGTGAGCGGGAACGACCCGGGCAGTGGAGAGCCCAGCCGTGGAGTACTAGACGCCCTGCTGGAGGGCAAAGCTCAGTGGGGCTCCAATTTACAGGTATTTATTTACCCTCTGTGTCGTCTCTACCTGCATTTCTCATGTTCTCTGCACACAGGTGTGTCTCACGTTCTCCACAAGTTTATGTCCACACTGTTTACAGACTAATGCAGAGGGTGTGCTCATACTCTTTGTTACACTACATGTTTATAAATGAAATAAAATAAATTTAGAGACAATCTGGAGTTTACTGACGCTGACAACAACTGATACATCTCATTGGCAGCAAGTAACTGAGAGCAAAACTCTTTTGTTAGTTAGACAGTGGAGGGAAATTGTAACCAAACAGATGTCACAATCATGTCGATGACTGCTCCGTATAATAGAGAAACTCAGAAGGCATTTCAAGTTTATCTATATAATACCATACAGACACAAGGCAATTCAAAGTGCTTTACAGAGGCATGAAAATACATAAAAATAGAACATTAAGATGACATTAAATTGCATTAAAAAAACAATAAAAACAAACACAAAAAATAATTTTACCTTGTGGACAGTCCAAAGCAGCAGAAGATCATGAGAGTTTTTACTCCTGCCTGTGAAGAGAAAGCAAGGAAACCTTAAGCGAGCACATTATGACCAAACTTAAAAATGTGGAGGAAAGTAAAATATTCATTCTAAAGTGACATGTGAAAGGTGGAAATTTTGGCAACAATCACAGTAAAATGTTGCAATCGTCATTTCTGGTGAGTGCTCAATGGCAGTGTTTGGCTACCCTGTTGAAATTCCCACACTATGCCAGTGAGTATACTGTGTACACAGTGTGCTACATGTGAGTGGACTGACTGAAGTATCTGATTTGAGACACAGCATCTGTTTTCAGTCTTTGTGCTAAGCTAAGCTAAGC
>NW_019449375.1:0-1364 GCF_002814215.2 Seriola lalandi dorsalis | reverse complement strand
TCAGGTGCAGCTCATAAGCTCATATTTCACACGTCTGATAGATTTAAGTTGTGTTCAGGCAGCCTTCAGTTTTCTTCTCTGGATGTGTCTAATAGAAGTCATGAAAACAGGGTCAATTAAAGTCTCCCAGATGTTGAAACAAGTAAAGTGAGCTGAGGTGGATTTATTTTCCACCTCCTCCCTGAATGGCTGACCAAGCACATCACACAGACCTCAGACCAGTGTGCACTTGGTTTTCTAGAGCCAGCTGTGGGTGATGATGTGGACATGGAAAATAAGATGGAGGGATGGAGGCTTAATAATAAAACATTGTTGATGTTGTCAGTTTCACTGATTGTGTTTTTTCACTGTCCAAGGCAACCTGTAAATCACCAATCAAAGGCATATTTATAACCTTAATGACTTAAGCTCTGCAGTGGAGCTAATAACCGTTTTACATGATTTCAAAAGAGGTGACAACTGAGCATTCTTGATGGAGTTGTTCTGACTGCTTCCTGTCTCATATACAAGCAGACAGTTTTCCTACAGGAGAATGTATTCAAGTAACATGAGTCTGTAGGAGGGAGAGGGAATGAAAGACACATTGTTCAGATGCAGACAGATGAAGTTTATTGTTGACAAAGAGAAATCAGCAGGGTCCAACTATTAAACAGCTGAATTCAGACAGAAAGGAAACAAGAAGCATGAAGATGTTTGCTGAAGCTCACAAAAGACTATTTTACTATTGTTCAGTAGGATGCTTGTTTCATCTTGAATTAGTGATTGTTCCAAAAGGGTTAATTTTGTCTTCACAGTCTATAATCTTAGTATTTACCAGTCGTGTCCTCAGTCCAATCCAGTAGTGGGGTTTTCCAGTGTGGACTTTATACATGGCACACAGCACTTGATTCAGCTCCTCTTGGCTGTGCATCGTAACCAGGTGGCCTTTAAAACCACCAGCGGTGTACTTTTGACAGGTTTTCTGAAGTGAGCAGAGAGAAGAAGAGTTAGTCACCACTGTCACCTCATGTTGACCTTTAGTAAAAGTATGAATACAATAAAGTAAAGCCCATTCATAGTAAAAGTCCTGCATTTAAAACCTATTTAGTCCACACACATTCTCCAGGTCATGTAGATGAAGTATCATCAGTTCTGATACTATCACCACACCTGTCTGACTGTGTGAACAGGTCAAAGGTCACTTCCTGTGTGTGTCACACCTCTGCATCATCAAAGTTGAGATGTGGTTTGTAGAAGAAGGCCGTCACGCAGCGGTTGTGACCCAGCTTGTACCACGGTCCGTCAGGCAGAGACTGTTGGCACGGTACCGTTGGATTCTTGTTACACATGTCCCCTATATGATTAAAGACAGGAACGGTGCTGTC
>NW_019449374.1:0-1027 GCF_002814215.2 Seriola lalandi dorsalis | reverse complement strand
TATTTCCCGCTATGTTAGACCTGCTCCTTTAACTGTCACTTTTTAAAGAGGCATTAAAAGTCTTTACCCCGGTGTAAACAAAGTGCTTAGTTATAAATGACAGCCAGAAATGAGAATTAGAGTTGGACCGCTGAAAAAAAACAGCCATTTGACATTAAGGCTGCTCATTCATATGACCTAATTGCTAAGAAGACAAACGAATCACATTTATAAAACACACCACAGATATTCACGCTGTTGTCAACACATGTACCATCTGTTTTGTCCTGTCTGCATCATTGCATCCACTTCGTGAAGCTCATCTCATTGTTATGCACACTGACAAACCAGAACACAGTTACATATCCTAAAAACACAACAGCTACACAGTTGTGTTTTTTTTTCCAAAGAGAAAGGAAGGTTTTATTAAGGGCATGTAGCTGAGAAGATCTCAGGTAAACACGTGTCTCCTGAACAAAGACAAAGCTAAAATCAAATAGGACACGGTTTGCAAAGTGAGGTATTCCTTTGCATAGCGTGGCATATTGCAGCTCCACAGGATGCTCAGTGTCCCTGTAAACACTGAGCATCTGTGGACACATAATAAATTCAGTATATTAACAATGCACTGTAAATGTCAGAGGTATACCATGGGTGTCTACAGTAACGTCTCTGCTTTGGAAATGATCTTCTCTGCTTTTATTCTGCTGCCACTGTGAAATTTAACCCTTATGTCTAATCTTTTAAACATGGACTTTATATTTGATTAGACTCTCTCTGCCAGAGGTAGGAGCAGTCTGCACGAGATATGAATTCTTGATATCTTCTCATACACATTGCTCTTTTATTAAAATCCCCAGTGAGGAGCGACATGAAGGGCGATTGTGTAAAGGTACGACATGTGACAGGAGGGTCATGAGGTCATATTCAAACCTGTAATGACCTGCGTATGAAGCGAGCACGCTTGAGTAGATTTAATAGCCGTGCGATACTGAAGCTCCAGCGATTACTTTACTCAACTTAATTCCTTTGGACATGACTGAGTTGC
>NW_019449373.1:0-999 GCF_002814215.2 Seriola lalandi dorsalis | reverse complement strand
ATTCTAATCATGTATATTTTTCCTCTGGGTTTTGCACTGCTGAAATACTTCATGTGCTCCAGTGTGTCGTGACTGAAACAGGATTTCTCTCACACTTCATGCCTGAGTCTTTCTGCCTAATATTAGAAAGTGAGGGTGTAAAGATGACAGAGCAGAGGAGGAGTTGAGGACTGTGAGGCTGTGACCGGAAGCGTCGTGTTTTCAGGTTGTCCACCTCGGAGCTGTGGTGACAGTGTAGATGGTTGCGCTGTCGGCTTGAAGATGTGTGTGAAGCACATTGTAGATTTGTAGCTTCTCTGCAGCACAACAAGAATAACGAGGCTTAACAAAGTCAAGAACTACATGTATATTACAGAGTCTGGACAAACTGCAGCTGATTGGTTGGTGGATGAAAACAACTGTGAGGTCATTCTGACTGAAGGTAATCATGTTACGATGGGAGTATTACAGGCCACAATGAAGAAAGAAATCTCAAGTTTCAAGAATGAAGTCATAATATCACGAGAATAAAGTCGTAATTTTGACAATAAAATCATAATATTTCAAGAAAAAAGTCATAATAAGAAAATAAAGTCGTTATTTTACAACAAAATTGTCATAATATTTTGAGGAAAAGGTTGTAATATTGCGAGAAAAAAAGTCACATTACCAGAAAAAAGTAAGAATATTTCAAGGAGGAGAAAATACTAACAGGAAAACAGTTAAAAACCCAGAATAATATGTATAAGTTGCTTCAGAGAGTTTTTTTGTGTAAAGCAGATGGTATCTCAAGGTTTATCGATCCCACTCGCTCTATTTGTTCAACAGTCTGTTTGTAAAGAAATAAATAACACATCTCTATTTTTATTTTGTTGCTGTTTCACCCGTAAAACAATCTTGAAGCCCAGAGAGACGATTTACAATTAGAGTAAGAATTAAACACTCATGTTACTGTTTTAAGCACGTAATTAAAATATGTGCAGATCAATACATTACTGTATTATATTGAACTTGATTATC
>NW_019449372.1:0-949 GCF_002814215.2 Seriola lalandi dorsalis | reverse complement strand
ATTTGGAACTTACACCACAACTAATGATTAAATTATTACTTCATAGTCAACGCAGTGTGACAATAGATTATGTGCTATTCATATGCATTCTTCCTCATCAGAGCCGTGTGTTGTCCATTACACAAAGTGACACAAGTGAAGATGACTAAAGAAAAGAATGTATTTTTCAGAATAAGAGGTGAGTTGTCACACCACACTCATGCACACACTCATGCACACACACACACTCACTCACACACACACACACACACACACACTGAGGTAATGCATGTTGCCCATAGTGAATGAAAACGCAACCAGTGATGCTTTCAGGGTCATCCTTCCGAGGAAAACTAGGCGGCTTGGCGAACAGTCACAGGCCACTTTGAGCCTTCATCACAGTCAGGTCTGCGGCTGAGAGTCCAACAAAGACTCTATTGTAGAACCAGAGAAGCTGCTGCTCCACTACACTCACTTCAACTAACGGACCTCCTGCTCCTGCTATAAACTGGGTTAATACAAACCCCGGCTTCTAGATGTAAAACACCCACTGGGTGATCTTCTTTTTTCTTGTTGTTGTCTTGGTTGGAGACTCTCCCTCAAGAAGTGAAGTCTGTGCAGGCGCACTGCAGTTCCTCAAGCAGCAAGTTGGGGGGGTTTTATGGTGGAATATTAACTTTTAAGTCTGCTTTAAAAAGCACAAGTGATCGAGGTTTTACATTCGTGCCGTCGGTTCGCAGAGCAGAGCAGGAGTGGGACGGACTTGGATGTCAGTCAGGATCTCCCGATGCAGCAGTAAACATCCACAAATCTCTGCAGCACATTAAAGGCAACATGACCAAGGTAAATATATGCAAAGTTTTTGTGGCGCATAGACTGAGTCGTTCAAGTTGTTTAGATGTGTGTTTTGGTTGTTGAAAAGTTTTTAAAAATCATTTCAATCCATCGTAGTGTAAAAAAAAAAAAAAAA
>NW_019449371.1:0-968 GCF_002814215.2 Seriola lalandi dorsalis | reverse complement strand
GTGTGTGTGTGTGTGTGTGTGTGTGTGTGTGTTGCACAGTGTTTGTGAGAATGCTGCACCGCCCCTCATACACAGGGTCAGAGAGAGAGAGATGCAGATGAACTTCTGCGTAGGGAAAAGTGAAAATGCATCATAAATGAATGTCTTCATCAGAAACCGAGTTGGTAAATGTGAAAGAACTTTTATGTTGCAACAACAAATACAAAATCTATTTCCCTAATTCCTTCACTACCGAGAGCGAAAACGTCGGGTGGTTTTTGTAGGGAGGCTGAAATTTGTTGTGAAACACAACGCTGCACAATAATCGTTTTCGCTCAATTATGTTATTTTTATAATCGTTGGAGGCCAAAATTGTAATTGAAAATAAAATTTGATTAATTGTACAGCCCTATGTATAATGTTACTTCCTTTACTTTAAAACTACAATGTTTATCTTGTTCATGTAACACTTCAGTATATTATGGTATCAGCATATCAAGATTCAAGCACCTGTAACAAAAATTTACAATGTCCATGAGCAATGTTCTGAATTATGTTCAGTTTCTGTATGCGCTGCATTTATTCTGACCTTCCTGTGGAGGTCGATGATTTAAGAAAGGATTTCCCTTTTCAGTCAATACTCTAACACTTTTGTCGAACCCAGAAATTGACATGCCTCCTTCATCTTATCTTCAGCCACGTCATCTCTAATAATCTCTACAGAGGACACAGCCCTTATCACTGGTTGGGAATCTCGTCGGTGTGTGTCACTGAGTTCTCCATGACTTCTGCGTATCCCTGTGTGTCCATTTGACAGAGGCCCAATAGATTAGACAGCTGACTTCATTTTATCTCTCTGCTCACTCACTCCTTCTCCTGTCCCTCCTCTCACTCTCTCTATAGCTTTGAGGGTCAGCTGGCTAGACATACAATTAGGCTGCCGCTCGATCACCTGAGGAACACTGGGACTGTGTACATATGTGTGTGTG
>NW_019449370.1:0-891 GCF_002814215.2 Seriola lalandi dorsalis | reverse complement strand
CAATGATGGATGGATGGCACTAATTACACAAAAATTGTGTCCCAATTCTGCAACCTTTGGAAGACGCAGTCTACAAAGGTGTGGACCTTTGTATCCGTCGTAGACCATGAAGGCTGAACCAAATCGATTTTCACTCTGCATCACCAGCTGTGCCCACCCTTAACCATTGTGTCGCAAAGCACGGTTTTTCTCCTTGTGTTTCTGTGTTTCCCTTGTGTCTCCCCCTCCCCTTTTGGTCTGTGTGTTTATGTGGGCGTGGCCTCCTGCTCCTGGCTCCTCTCCACACCTGCTGCTCATCACCTCATCAAGACTCCTGTTCAAATACCTTGGCTGACTTTCCACTCATCGCCAGATTCTGTCTCCTTCGTGGTAGATGCGCTCTCGGTCACTCTATTGTGAACTTATTATGAATTTATTTCTAATGTTCCTTGTTCTTGTCTGAGAACTGTTGATTTACACCTTTTTCTCTGTGTCCAAGATTCCAGCGCCAGCCTCCAGCCAGTCTCCTGTGCTCTCACCACCACCACTGACCTTCACTTAACCTTCACCTCCTCATCCCTCTTCAGCCAGTCTCCGTTTCCCTCATCGCTACCAATGCCATTCCCTCTGCATTCATCCCTGCTTCAGCCAGCTGCCAGCCTTCGCCAACCACCAGCTTCACTCGGATATTTTAGCAAAACTTTAACACTTGGTTTTAACAGTTGTACCATTAGCTGTTGAACTGAGCTGAAACCCAATACTTACATTTCGACACCCTCTTAAAATAATGGCCTAAGTCATTTTTTCAGGTTTTTCAGGAAACACAAAAAACTCAACAAAAGAGTCACACTTTTGACATAGGCCATTATACAACCGGGGGTAGAATTGCATGTTCCCCTCAACTGAGGATTC
>NW_019449369.1:0-894 GCF_002814215.2 Seriola lalandi dorsalis | reverse complement strand
TAATTTTGCTACTGCTCTCTGTTTACCCACTGTCTGCACTTTTACACTTTCCTGACAGTAGACTCCTCCTCTGTGAAATCCTGCCCCGAAGTTTCTCCTTCGTCTTTTCTTAATAAGGTTTTGGTGGGTGGTTTTCCTTGTTTTCATTGTGGGTTTAAAGCTGCGGGGGGGCCATTTTCATTTACTGTTTCATCATGTAGGCGTTACCAAGCCCCCTGAGATTACACCAGTTAGTGAGAGCGATACGAAGATGCTTCATTTCTTCCAGCACAAACACAAGTAAAGATTATAGTTTCTGACTAAATGAAATAATAAGAAAAAAAGCACCTAAAAAATACTTTCAATGTGTTTGTGTGTTTAGCAAAAAATGTGAGATAACACAGCGAGCAGCAACACGCTCCGTGAAGCGCTACTAGGCTGTAATCTTTACACTGCATTTTTTATCATCGTCCCCTCTCACCATTTGTCTTAGTCTTATCCTTTCTGTTTTCCCCGTTGCCGCGTGGAGCTGATACGCCCACAGGGGTCATTTAAGTCCCGTCTTGTCTGACCTAACCAAATCTGCAGTCCAGTCAAGGGAACAAGTCCGTCGCCTGCCTTAACTGTTGTCATCTTTCCCCATCCTGTGACACCTTAGTGACACCCAGAGTGGCACTCAGCACATCGCCTTCCACCGGCATCTCCCTTTCAATCACGCTCACAATTACAGTCGTCTAATTCTGTGCTGGCACGTCAGTCCTGAGCGGGGATATGAGATTTGTCAAGTGCGCGACCAAGGATGGGTGAGGTGGGTTACCTGCATCACATAATACACAGATGCGCGCTATTTCCTCAGCATGCAGCCTGCAATTCATTTTGTAAATGTCAGATGAAGCTTGGCAAGCCATCTACCCC
>NW_019449368.1:0-851 GCF_002814215.2 Seriola lalandi dorsalis | reverse complement strand
CACCTTTAAACAGAACACAAAGGTAAAGCGACATGCTGATACAGAAGCAACAAAACAAAAACAAGTCCTTCATATTTTTCCTGTCTATACACCGGAACAAATATCTTCATTAAGACCAGTGCCAGCCTATTGACACCTATACAGGGGGATCAATATTGCATCCATAACTATCAATGCCTGTCTTCTTCATTTCAATTTAATATTACATTAATATACTATTGTAGTTGTTCCTAATGTATCTATTTCTGGCATGGAATATGTTGTGTTAATGCTGTAATGAAAAATCATTTTGTTAACTCCAGGACTTCCCCCAGGGGCAGAGGACCATCTGAGTGGATCGATGGTATTGACAGGCTGAAGACTTTTCACTGAATACCTCTAATTCGGTGTGGTTGAATAGGTGAAGGTCAGGAGGAACAAGTGGATCCAGGTTGAACACATCTATCACGTGTGTTTGCGATTTCATCTAACAGGCTGAAATGTTACGATTATTCTGAGAACAGAAAAATTCTGGGCTCTAATGGACAAACCACCCAAACCTAACAATGTTTCGATAAGTTAGCTGTATGATCCTTTGTCTACAGCTTTCAGGCTAATTTGGATTGTTTGTTTGTTCAGTAATTGAACTATACATTAATTCACAAACAAAATAGATGGATCTTTTGTTTTCCAAATGACTTTTAGAAAATTTGGATGCTGTTACAGATGAACGAGGACAGAGCAGCTGTTTGAAGATCAGGAGCAGGTGTCAGTGACTACTGTATGTCCACCAGTGTATACACACACACACACACACACACACACACACACACACAAACACTTTGTACCTCTCACCTTTACCCATTCCCCCT
>NW_019449367.1:0-907 GCF_002814215.2 Seriola lalandi dorsalis | reverse complement strand
TATATTCTACTTATTATTTAACTACACTTTGTATTTTTGTTTTAAATTTTTTTTATTGTTTATTTAATAACATATTTTGTTTTTATTACATTTTTATATTTTACTCTATTTAAAAAATATATATATTTTCTATTTAATTAGGTTTTTTATTTTTTAAGATTTTATTTAATTTAATCATAAATTATAGTTTACTTTTAATTTTCTTATTTTATTTTGTGTGTTGTTGCAGGTGTGGTATTTAGTTATACAGAGTCGGGAGTTCAGTGTCAGCAGCAGGGATGGGAGCAAAGTATCATTGTCCCTTTAATTGACCCCAGCAACGACAGCCTCAGTTTCAGGAAGCTGTGGGACAAACAGCTGGAGACCTACAGTCATCTGAACACCTGGACAGCAGACAGGTCAGATCTGTCTCTTTCTCTCTCCAGATGAAAAAACAACTTGGCAACTCTGAACTGCAAGAATGATGAAGACTCTGCTGAAACTTGTAAAATGATCAGCGTCTGTTGCCAGGTTGTTTTTTCATGTGGGTGTTTTTTTATTTGAACACCTGGTCGGCAGGTGAAGCAGCATCAGCTCTTTTCTCTCTATGCAGGTTTCAGGAGGAGAGGGAGTTTGGGTCTTGTTGCTATGGTTTCGCTCTGAGCTTCATCAACCATGTGATGAGGGCAGAGGGCAGGAGAACAATCAGCAGTGAGTGTTTCACCTCTCAGTACATCATTCCCAGGATGGAGATGACCTCCAGGTATCTGTCAGTGTACCAGCACGTCCGTCAGCATGGACACTACAGCACTGCAGAGTAGGATGGTCCCTGAAGTACCCACCTGCTTGGTCTATTTGCTGGAAACTGCCAAGGTGGTTTTGCCTCTTTAATAGAACACTCAGATCTCCCAGGGTCCTTGAATGGTTT
>NW_019449366.1:0-825 GCF_002814215.2 Seriola lalandi dorsalis | reverse complement strand
GATAGATAGATAGATAGATAGATAGATAGATAGATAGATAGATAGATAGATAGATAGATAGATAGATGAGTGGGGAGAGGAGGAAATTAAGGGCTACGGATGACTGATTTAAAAAAGCAGGCCTATAGTGGAAGTAAAAAGAAAGGGGTTCAGGGGCCAAGATATTTTCTGTGTGTGTTCTTTTATGTGTAAATGTGTGTATTTCTAGGCCCATTAAGAAGACAGTGTTCAGTAAGTCTTCACTACAAATATATTGAAGGAGAAAATGGACAACACAGAAATCTTTAAGGCACTTTAATGAATTAGTTGATCACTGGGAGCTTTTTGCCATTGTGAAAAGGTAAGGTGAGGTAAGTCACCAACTGGAATTCAAACCCAGGTCCATGTGATCATGGCACTTCACCAACAAGGTGGGGCGTTATGTGCACCCCACTTATCCCACTGAGTTAACAACATGCTTGACCAAAGTTTTTAAGGTGTTAATAGTGTGAACAGTGTTAAGAACAAACACGTATTTACAGACAGAGCCTGTTTTGCTACATGCATTGTAATAGCCTAGCTAAGGGTTCTTATATTTTCTTCTACAAGAAGCATATTACTATTATTATTATGATTATTGCTATTTTTTATTTATGTAATTATTTTGAATTACAATATGAATAGTCTAATATGAATCATGTAATCTTGTCACAACTGTCATATTTAGGCATAATATTACAAAGGTTTGTGAGTTTTTACAAGCTTCCTGCTGTGAAAGTCAGATTGAACACAGTTCGAACAACAGTGGTTCAAACCAACATAGTTCAAACTACTATGTTAGTTCCT
>NW_019449365.1:0-1048 GCF_002814215.2 Seriola lalandi dorsalis | reverse complement strand
TAAAATTCCTAAAGAGTCGCGGTAATGAATTGGACTGAAGTTTACTGAAAAGGTGTAATGCAATTACTTTAATTACTCTAATAATTTTATACTTCATGTTTTAGAAACAGTCAAACAGATGGGGTCGATTTTGACTCAGCAGGACAAAAGTTGTCTAAAAGAAGGTTAAATACTTCTTATCGTGTCGGCTTAAAAGTTGAGACGAAAAGTTTGTTCCTGACCTTGGAAACGAACCTTGTGGAAAGATTTGTCAGCAGCTGTTTCCAAGGTCAAAAATAAGCATTCAAGTTCAACTCATCAACTCTTAATGAAAGGTTTGTCATTTAGAAACTGGCGTCATTTTTGATGCTTTTCTTGTGAAATGCTGGTGGGCTTTTACCCCTTCAAGCTATAAAAATCACAAGCCACAAATGTTGGGATCCAGTGCTCATCACTGCTCCTAATTCTCTCTCCTTCCTTCACCATCTTCCTCCTCCTCCTCCTCCTCACCTCCTGTTTTTTTTCTGCCTCCCCCTTTAGCACTGCTGCTGGATCACTTTCAGAGCCCTGCTGTCAGTGCTAACCACACCGTGACCCCGCTGACCCCTCTTATATCCGCCGCCTTATCTCTCCCAACCCACCACAACACCCTGCACCTCAGCCCTCTCCACGTACCCTGTGGAGGAAGAGGAGGAAGAGGAGGAGGAGGAGGAGGAGGTGGTCATAACGCGCTGAGCTTCAGGCCTGTCCCTGTTCATTTTAGGTTAGCTCGTCTGCATTAGCACCAGCCAAAGTGACAGCTGTCAGCACCACTGAGCGCGCTCCGGATGACCCCCCCCCCCATCCGTCCTTGGAGCGTGGCCAGGACGGAGGAGAGGAGGAGAGAAGAAAGGGTGAGGAGGAAGGACAGGAAAGAGAGAAGGATACAAAGAAGGAAAGTGAGAAGAAGAGATAAACAAGGAGATGTTAGGGAAGGAAACAAGGAGAGGATGGAAGGAGAGGAGAGGAAGAAAGCAACATAAGAAAAGTAGAAAGCAAGAGAGGAGGGGTGAGGAGAGGAGAAATAATA
>NW_019449364.1:0-896 GCF_002814215.2 Seriola lalandi dorsalis | reverse complement strand
TAATTTTGCTACTGCTCTCTGTTTACCCACTGTCTGCACTTTTACACTTTCCTGACAGTAGACTCCTCCTCTGTGAAATCCTGCCCCGAAGTTTCTCCTTCGTCTTTTCTTAATAAGGTTTTGGTGGGTGGTTTTCCTTGTTTTCATTGTGGGTTTAAAGCTGCGGGGGGGCCATTTTCATTTACTGTTTCATCATGTAGGCGTTACCAAGCCCCCTGAGATTACACCAGTTAGTGAGAGCGATACGAAGATGCTTCATTTCTTCCAGCACAAACACAAGTAAAGATTATAGTTTCTGACTAAATGAAATAATAAGAAAAAAAGCACCTAAAAAATACTTTCAATGTGTTTGTGTGTTTAGCAAAAAATGTGAGATAACACAGCGAGCAGCAACACGCTCCGTGAAGCGCTACTAGGCTGTAATCTTTACACTGCATTTTTTATCATCGTCCCCTCTCACCATTTGTCTTAGTCTTATCCTTTCTGTTTTCCCCGTTGCCGCGTGGAGCTGATACGCCCACAGGGGTCATTTAAGTCCCGTCTTGTCTGACCTAACCAAATCTGCAGTCCAGTCAAGGGAACAAGTCCGTCGCCTGCCTTAACTGTTGTCATCTTTCCCCATCCTGTGACACCTTAGTGACACCCAGAGTGGCACTCAGCACATCGCCTTCCACCGGCATCTCCCTTTCAATCACGCTTTTCAATTACAGTCGTCTAATTCTGTGCTGGCACGTCAGTCCGGAGCGGGGATATGAGATTTGTCAAGTGCGCGACCAAGGATGGGTGAGGTGGGTTACCTGCATCACATAATACACAGATGCGCGCTATTTCCTCAGCGTGCAGCCTGCAATTCATTTTGTAAATGTCAGATGAAGCTTGGCAAGCCATCTACCCCC
>NW_019449363.1:0-1072 GCF_002814215.2 Seriola lalandi dorsalis | reverse complement strand
AAGTTAAATGCAAGTTACTGTAGGATGGACACAATTTTTAGACCCATGAGAACCTCTCTTTTACTTTGAAAAACTGAGTCTTCACCTTCCTGTAAAGAGTGACTCTCAATATATGGATTCATATGTCTATGAGAAGCTTATGACAAGTGTGAACAAATACATTTTAGTGAGCTGAAATAACTTTGGATGAGTCTGGCGTTACCTTGAGTGTCGTAGCTGGCGTGGATGCTGTTGCCGGGCACCGACACGTTCTGGTGCTGGTTGTCGAGCGACTCCAGGAAGGACACCAAGTTCTCATGATGGGACAGCTCCTCTGCGACGGGGAAGGACACAACCATCATGTTGATCGGCGCGTCGCCTTCCGTGAGGGCGCGGAACAACGAGGGGATGGGACGGTGGAGCTCCTCAACGGTGCTCTTCGACGTGGCCGGAGAGTCGCTGTAGTTCTTGGGGTTACACATACCTGACACAAAGAGATGCAGGAAGACATTAACGGGTCACATCATGCAGATAGTTGGGTCACATAGTTGGGTTTAGTTGAGCAGGTTTTCATATTCATCTGAGATTTCTGCTGCAACACCAATACAATGAAAGTTACATTTCAAAATATCAAAAGAGCAACATCTATTTCCAGAGACAAGTAGTTACAACTGAGTAAATAGGCCCTATAAAAACTGAGTGATACTACTGAATTACTGTTTATTTTTACTTGACACTGAAACATAACATTTCAATGCTGTGAGCTTTACAAACCCAATTCCATTTACTTCCATTGCACTGGGGTCAGGTCTGCAGCTAGTATTAGGAAATACTGAGTCTATAAGTTCAAATCTCTCCACAGCAACTAAACCAAAGTAAACTAAAATTTAAAGAGTATCAAAAAAAATAAATGTACAATTTTTCACATTTGTATTTATTCATTTAACTGTTCGTTATTACTTTCACTACATTGTGATCTAAATATTGTTTCCTTTAACGGGTTCTCTACACTGCCAGGTATGCAATTTAGGTGGATAACACAAAATTTTTATTTTATTTTATTTATTTTGCCTAAAAACCATCAAACTGTAAA
>NW_019449362.1:0-888 GCF_002814215.2 Seriola lalandi dorsalis | reverse complement strand
TACCTGACACACTTTGTTGATGCAGTTTCTCTCTGTGTTTGTTTCTTTTCCACAGACGATGAGGGTTCAGGCTCCGACGTCGGGAAGAAGTTCACCAAGTGCAGCACATGTAAATATGGAGCAGAGTGTGATGAAGACTCAGAGGACGTGTGGTGAGTATTTGACTTCCAACAGTCTTCAGTGTGAAGGAGTGATGTAAATCCAGTAATGAAGGCCCCTCCAAAGATGACACTGTTATTCCTTCAGTGTCTTTACTGTGAAGCAGCTGCAGGAAAAAAAAAACACACACATACCACAGTGTGCTTCACTCACACTGAAACATTTTCAGCGTGATAAGTTGAGATCAACTTGGCCATCAGTAGCAGTGTAGCACAGAAATCTGGGAGATGTACATGCGGTCTCAGTGACAGGCCCCTTCTCCTTCATTACATCCATTGTCACTAGGTAGACAAAATCAGAAAACATCTTCATCAATTTGACAACACATGAACTGCAAAACAACCACAACACATGCAAATAAACAAATGTGCTGTAAATTATAGTAAATAATAAAAGCGCAGTGGCCTGGATTTGAGTCCAACCTGTGGCCCTTTGCACCATATCATCTTCTCTCTCTCTCTCTCTCTCTCTCTGTCTCTCTCAGAATTAAGGTAAAAAATAACTGGAAAAGAAAAAAGTGATGAACCTGCTGGGACACACTCGTTATACAAAGCTTTTAATTTCAAAAGTCACAATTGTGAATTGAACAGAAGTTTGGATCGAGCTTTAATGACATGTACTCTCGTCGCTCGTCAGTTACTGCTCATTGATAAACTTCTCTAATCCACTTGTAGAATATAACTGTTTGGTTTTACTTGACATTACATTATTCACAGTACTTTGAGGACA
>NW_019449361.1:0-991 GCF_002814215.2 Seriola lalandi dorsalis | reverse complement strand
TTCAGTTTGGCCCGGGTGCCCTCCATCCTCGTGCTCGGGGTGGTTTACGTGGCCTATGTGCTGATCGGCGGGGTGGTTTTCTGGAAGGTGGAAGGAGATCTCGGACAAAAGGACATCAGTGTTTTACTGTTGAACAAAAAAAGGCTGCTCACGACGTACACCTGTCTGAACCAAGACGGCCTGGAGGCAGTGGCTCAGGTGAGGCGCAGAAACATGGGACGCCAAAAGAAACAGATTAATAGAATAGAATAGAATAGAATTTCTCAGCTTTTTTTTTTTCCATAAACAGTAACAGAGGCAACGCAGTTACATTTTTTGTCAAGGACATATTAACATGCAAATGTGGGGGGGGCATTTCACAGTAACAGCTGCTAAAGCCCTCTCATCTATGTCTGTAGAGTTGCTTTGGGTTTTACAGAGAGACCATTGTATTTACATCTTAACCACAGTCCTACTCCTTTTGCATTTTTATATTTCCGAATGAGGAAATGTCTTTATCATTAAATACTCAAAGCAAACAGAAGGGATTAACAGCACTGCCACTTGGTGGAAATCCTGACTGGTTTTCATGTGGCAGAGAAGCATCTTCTTCCATGCAAATACCAGCTTCTCCTGCCTTTCAGCAGAGGACACTCTACTTTGCCTATGTATCTTCCCTCGCTTCATTTACACAACAGCAAAGTTGTGTAATCTTCTCCTTGGAAACTGCTGAGTTTATTTATTTATTTATTGATTTATCTATTTATTGATTTATTTTTAAACCTTGAAATAAATCCCACAGACGCCATGTTACGTTGCACAGTTTACAGAGTAAGAGAAACAGCAGGTTGTTGATATTGTTGCCAAGTGATGTGAGCAAGAGACTGAGAGAAACCCTTCAGATTTGCATTGTGGTAGAAGTGAAATCCAAGCAAAGCCATAGAGATGGTGTGCGTGCCTGTTCAGTACACATTAAGGTGGTATGAAGACATGAAATCTAAATTTATTCAAA
>NW_019449360.1:0-1228 GCF_002814215.2 Seriola lalandi dorsalis | reverse complement strand
ACAGGATACCACACATACTACAAAATAAAATGACAGGAAATCCTGATTCTTTTTTGGCAGAAAAACAAAATGAACATTTGTTCAGTGGCAGTGGAGATGTGCACTGCAGCAGGTTTCCTTGCTGTGATGGTGCACACCGCACCAGCAGCTTGGCTGTTGAGAGAGTGTGTGTCATGATGTGTCAGTGCAGCGGTGGTACCACAGCTACCAGAGCCGCCACAGTCTGCTCAGAGTGTGAACGTCCTCTGGACACGGCAGCAGAGCGGCTGCTGCACTGCTCCAACTGACACTGTGCACATTCAAGCTGGACGTGCCGAGTAGTTAATATAATTTGGTGATATTTATATAGTGTAGTTGTTGGTTGTGACA
Organism: Seriola lalandi dorsalis; assembly: GCF_002814215.2. Taxonomy (NCBI): domain Eukaryota; kingdom Metazoa; phylum Chordata; class Actinopteri; order Carangiformes; family Carangidae; genus Seriola; species Seriola lalandi. Next base: position 859 of record NW_019449360.1, on the reverse strand, counting down.
TCACTTATCTGTTACAAGTCAGTTAACAACACCGATGAATATGATCTTATCATTCTCACTCTCAGGCTTTTTGATGGAGGGATCTCTCAAGTGTCCAGGTGATGTAAGAGAAAAGAAAGTTAATAGTCCACTGAAAGTTAATAACTTTCAGTGGACATTCGACCTGTAGTGCAAGTAATCTCACAGCTTCAACAGAGCCAATGTTTTTCCTCACATTCCACATTCAGGGGTTTTTTTTTTTTGTTTTGTTTTGTTTTTTTATAAAAAAGTTACAATCTTCAGTATTTTCAGCCTGTATCGTAAAATCAATGTTACTCCTGACAGGACAGAGTATGACTGTGTCCTGCTACACCTGAGAACATCACTGACCTGAGTGATCACACACATGTTTAAAAACTGATGTTCAACACTTTAATACAGTTTCCATAACTTTTCAAAAATCTTTCATGATTTTACTTTTTGAGGACTGGAAAACACACTTTCCCTACTCCATGACCTTCCCAGGTCTTTCCTGACCACATGACCCCTGAACTAAAATGGGTTCTGTCGCTCCAGGATCAGTTTTTAGTCTGTGGGGTTTGTAACTTTTGACCAGAGGCTAGTGGAGGTCTTGGAGCGGCTGCAGAGTTTTGAACATAATGAACCAACAGAATCATTTTAATGTGAACAGATGGAGGAAGTGTTCAATTCAAAAACAGGTTTCTCACTCAATCTGATCAACTTTAACAGGGGGCATTAGAGATGGAGGCTCGTCTTGCGTTAATGCAGTAAATAACGCCTTGGCTCTCGGTCACTGTCTGGGTGTTGTAACTCTACTGCTCCATTTCATGCTCAATAAAAACATCACGCTTCATCTTCC
>NW_019449359.1:0-1259 GCF_002814215.2 Seriola lalandi dorsalis | reverse complement strand
TGTATCCTTATCTATAAGATTTTGATCGTCGTGGTTACTGATGTTAGGAATGGGGTCCTCTGGACACTATCACACAGAGGATGAATCCTTCTGACTTGATGGAATGCCATGAGACTTGGTACACATCCTTTTGGTGTGAATTGTTGTCTTTCACCATCATGTGACCTCATGATGGTGAAATCTTTCAAGATTTGTCCCAAAACTTTGGTTTATGACCAGATACCTGCACAAAGTAATCATGCTCCAATCAGCCCCAGCTCTCTTCTTTGTGTGACATAAACAAGAAAAAATAGTCTTGCTATACTTAAATACAGAATCAATAACAATTGACTGCACAGTCAAGTATTTAATTCATGTCAGCTGGCTAGCATTTTATACACACACACAGAAGCTGACAGGAAGCTTACCCAGTTAAAATAAGCTGCATTTAAAGATAATTGAGCAGAAAACAAGAGCAGCGCATGCTGGCAACAGGCTGTCTCTGACACCATGAATGGAGCCACAATGTGACACAGCTGCTTTTAAGAGCATTTAATCAAGAAACTTTTTATGGTCACATTTGTCTTTGAAATGGAGCTATAAAAGTCATTGTGTTTCATCTAATGTGGACATATAAAGTTCAGGAACCACTGGCATGAGAATAGGTGGATTAATGTTGTTGACTTGTTGATTTCCCTGTGTTCAACCAAAAATGAGATAAACCATGTCACATATGCATACATCAATTCTGTACTTTGTGAAAAATGAAGAGCGGTGACAGTCTGGATACATCTCAGCTGTCAGTCTGACATTCTTGTCCTGTAACAGTTTGTTTTGATAGCCTCATGTTGTAGCTAAAAAAAATCTCATGTGTGCCATGACCTCTCAGCTCATTTTAGCAATATTCATGTATCTGTTCATAAACTTGTACTTAGAGCAAAATATTTGTCAGCTCAAGTGCCTCTTACCTTAATGTGTATTTTCCAAAGTTACTAAAGTTATGACTACATGTTTGTGTGTTCTCTCTTCCTTTGATGCTTAGCTTTACTTTTATCTTGCTGTATCTTGAGAAATGTCTTTGAATTTTATTTTCCTCTTACCTTACGTAATGCATTTTTTATGAGTTCCAAGCACCAAAGCTGCTGTTGGAGCTGTGCAGGTGATTTATTCTCTGTTTGCTGGATGTTTTCAGTCAGTTCAATCAGAAAGACATCCAACGAGTCACATAGATTTATTCCCTTGACATCAGATCATTTATGCCACGTCACTTAACCCTAACT
>NW_019449358.1:0-970 GCF_002814215.2 Seriola lalandi dorsalis | reverse complement strand
CCTGCCACAGAAAACATTTACACTGAAGCAGCCGACGTTTTCCACATGCTCACTAGATGCTGCCCGCAATCAGTCATCAACAAACCACCTCATCACTCCACACTGAGGCAGAAACTGAATTAGTGTTTATGCATTGAGAACAAATTGATCCATCAATTGTTGGGAGCATAAACAAAGAACAAGCAAAGACTTAAGTGTATTAAATTCCTTAAAGTATATTTTCCAGGGGTCAGATATGGAACTGGAAAGGGAATATAACATTCATACAACTTGATAAATGAATGGGATCCAATTCTGCCACAGCCATGTCAGTAACGCCAGCAACGATTACTGAAATAGTTGCATCACAAGCCAGACAGGTTTCCTGGCCAAGAGAGGTTAGACATAATTGCGAGATACATATTATGAGTTTTAAGACTAATTCAAGAGGTCTGCTTTTAGTCTGGACATCAATCCTCAAATTCTAACCTGGCAAGGCAGCTGGTTTCTCACGAACCATCTGGCCCCTCAGGTTAGTCAAATTCTCTACAGACAGGTTAGCCAGCGTTAGGTGTGTCAACGACACTGGGTTTCCTGTTGCATTGAAGTTCAAAGGCATAATATTTGTTCAGTGTTGCTAAACTTCAAGAGAAGAGACAGCGTTGGTGTGGCTGTTATTAAGTTGTTCATTGTTCAAGCCTTTGGTGGTGAAGAATTGCTTATTCATCCCTATAATAATAATAATAATAATAATAATAATAGTAATCTGTATTTATAGAGCACTTTTCAAGGTCTAAGTTCTTGACAAAGGCAGCAACGAAATAAAATCAATAGGTTTCAAAGAAAAGAGAAAACGGTTTAAAAACTGATACAGAGGAATTTTAAGAGAAATAAAACATAAAACTAGGAAAAGCTGTCCGATAAAATTTTGTTGTAAGGTGATTGTAAAACATGTAAATCACAAGCAAATACAATTGCCTTTGACCTGAAG
>NW_019449357.1:0-1231 GCF_002814215.2 Seriola lalandi dorsalis | reverse complement strand
GTTCCTTAACTAGCTTCCGTCTTCTTTTGTACAATGTGCCTATCAGCCAAGGGAACGGCCACTACTTCCCCTTGAAGAATCGGAGTTCTGAGTCCCAGAACCCCTTATTAGCTAATGAGGACATGTGGGAGGAGTCAGATGATGGCTCTGAGGAAGGAAGCTTAGGTGAGTCACTTTAATTCTGTCATATTTATATTTCTACACACTTGCTGTAGTTCCTAGAATACAAATGCGTTTCAGTATCTTTGAGCTTCAGGAAATCAGTAATTTTCTGCATTGTAAATAATCTTTTTTATTCAAGTTAAAAATTAGACAGTATTTGCAATTTCAACCAGGACAGGTGTCACCTGATAAACTGGATCACATCTCTCAGAGTCTGAATGTTTAAGAGTTGAGTTTTTAACCTCAGTAAATGTAGCAGTTTTAGTGTTTCACCATAATATATATTCAATCCATAACAATATGGGAAATTAGTGGCAGCAGAAAGAAAAATTTTGAATGTCAGCTGTTTGTCTTGCCTCTAAGCTTTCCATAGATAAGATGCAAGCCAATGCCTTTCTTGAGTAAGCAAGTTTTGCCAGGAATTTTTTAAAGTGTTGAATCCAGAGCTGAAACAATTACACAATTAACTTATTTCTCAATCATTACAAAATTAGTCAGCATCTATTTAGATAAATTGTCAATTGTTTAAGGCATTAATCAAACAAAAAATGCAAAATAATAAATAATCAATTAACTGAAATAAAGTTTATTAGTTGATAATTGATAAAATCATTACCTGCTACGTTAGTTGAAAGTGAAATTGTCTTTGAAAGAAAGTAGTTCACTTTAACTGTGTCACAGGAGAGTGCTCACAATTAAACCATAACATGATATTTAATAAAGTGAGTTTCAAACAGTTGCATACTAAAAAGGTGCAACTCTTAATGGTTCTTTTGTGCTGCTCTATGTCCTACTATGACCTCTATAATCTTAAAAGTATAAAAAGTCCTGTTAATGAGGTTATTATGTTAAATGATATGTTACCCAACTGGATAGTATCTTCACTTAATAAAACATGGATGACATTGTTATTATTATCACTGCTAATCTTGCTCTAATTAATAACTGTAATTTTTGTTTTGTTGTAATCCCCTGATGTACTGTATGTGCCATATTTAGAAACAATCAACCAGCCTACTGCTTTTGCCCTTACCTTTTGCTTCAGAAGCTGTGAGCTTTCAGTTTTTTT
>NW_019449356.1:0-854 GCF_002814215.2 Seriola lalandi dorsalis | reverse complement strand
ATCTATCTATCTATCTATCTATCTATCTATCTATCTATTGCTTAAGTTTTAGTACATAAAACTGATCTGAGGACAAAAGGTCAGCTGATGTCGAAACTCGGGGAAAACAAACACCCCTTTTTATATCATTGCCAGTAAATTGTAGCCAGTTAATAGCGATACACCCGTGAGTGCGTAACAATGAATATTTGCTTTCTTCCTAATCAGTCTGGTACAGGTATTTTATGATCCCCAGCAGACCCTATTGTCTGCCTCCACAACCAAACTGCGCCACATACTTCGCCGCTCTCATTACAGGAGGTCATGGAAAGTGTCCTCAGTAGGGGTTCGTCTACCTCAGGGCTTTTTCTCAGCTGGAGGAGACTGAAACTTCACATGGCACTGCAGCTTCTTGGCCTCACGTTTAACAGTTTTACATCCACCAACATAAACAAACAACTTACAGCCTCACGTATCTTTGTGCTGGTGATTCAGTTGGTGTGTTTGTGTACGCATGCACAGTTTGCGGGCATCCTTATATAGACATTTTCAGTAACCAGTGCTCACTGGAAATTAGATCTTATAATCCCTGCTGCTGGCTAGTCTCTTAAAACTAAAAAGAGGAACAAGTGGTATCAAAGGCGAGGTTGGGGGTTTACTTTACTTTGGTACTTGTATTGTGCACATGTATTATGTGTGTGCACACTCACAGATGACCTATCTTTCAACACTGCTCTTTAGGCTACATTGATAAATCATAAAAAAACATGTGTGTGTGTGTGTGTGTGTGTGTGTGTGTGTGTGTGTGTGTGTGTGTGTGTGTGTGTGTGTGTGTGTGTGTGTGTGTGTGTATGTGTGTGTGTGTGTGTGTGTGT
>NW_019449355.1:0-852 GCF_002814215.2 Seriola lalandi dorsalis | reverse complement strand
GAGAGAGAGAGAGAGAGCAGAGCCTTGAGGGCAATTTTTGGATCCTGTGTAAATGTGTTTCTGCACAAACGTGTGAAAGAAGTGTTAAATCCGACTTTTAGAAACCTGTCGTCACCTGCTAACCTTCTGCTTCTAACAGTGGCTTTCCTGCAGCTACAACAGGAAGTAGCTGCAGTTACTTACCCACCCCCCCACCCCCCCATATTGGTACACCTCCACAGCAGCGACAGCTGTGGCTGGAAACTTCGCGTCCGTCCTTCCCATTCTCGTGAACATGATATCTCTTTAACACCCGGAGGAAGTCTCTTTAAATAACTCCAGAATATTCATGCTAATAATGACAAAATACACTTAAAGATATTTTATTAAATTCCTTCAAAGTCTTTACCACTTGTATGAGTCTGGACAGACGTGGATGTAAACTGTGGCGTGACTGTGGCGAACCATGAGGCGCTAGTTCTAGTTTTCATTTCTTTGTACCTGTGAAGACACGTACTGGCAGGGTGTTGGATGTGTGCAGTACAAGCAAAAGGCCTCCTTTTCTCAGAGTGATTCAGATTCATTAAGAGAGCGGACACTTTGTGATTTGCCTTAATCTCCCGCCAGACAAACACTCAGCGGAGAAAACGCTCCGACACGTGTTCGCACTCACTCCGAAGCCCCGCAGGAATAATTGTAGACACAGGAATTTAATCTAAACGGAAAACGCAGACACACCTCTGTCTTTTTTCCGCTTGATTGGACAAACAAGGTGCCTCTCACACAAACTCTCTCTCTATACACACACACACACACACACACACACACACACACACATACAAGTTGCAACCCATTAATGTTACATGCACTCAT
>NW_019449354.1:0-1009 GCF_002814215.2 Seriola lalandi dorsalis | reverse complement strand
CTTTTTACAACCTTATAACCTTATAACTATAACCAGTGAGCAGACGTCTGGATCTGAAGATACTGAAGAAACAAGCGGAGCGAACAGTACTCAGTACCGACTGAGATGTGTCCAATCTATCAAATATCAACAACTGTCTAATAGAAAAAGTTGTAGTAAAATCAGTCAGATTCTTCGGCTTGTTTACATCCTCTTTGATCAGATACTCAGGAACCTTTTTAAAGGTTTTATTCAGAAATGTTGGAGGCCCATGAGGAAGAGCACGGACTTGCACTCAGTGTGATTGTTAGACTTCAAGATGAGGAAGAAAACTGACAGACTGAACAGTTTGCTCTTTCTTAGGTAAGAAAAAGTTACAATTAGTTTATATTCACCAAACTGCAGTTTCTTATTTGTGTTGGATTTTATGCTGCAAATCAGCTTCTATCACCATTTGTTAAATGAATAGCCCATTTTTTTTATGTGAGTAACTCCGGGGGGATAATTAGAGAAATAACCGTGTCTTTGTTCAACTCCCAGTGTCTGCTCCATACTCTCTGTTATAAATGTTTAGTCTGGAAGCCCGAGCTGTGCTCACACCTTCTAAACACACAACCAGGAGCTTCTGTTCAGCTCTTGAAATCAGCATTGTTCGCCACATGCTCTCTCAGTCTCCTTCCAGTGAAGAGGAAGCTACAGACTTTGATGGTGTGAGATGAAGAGAGACGGTGTGACCTACACTGATGCATTAATCTACTCATGAACGTACCTGGAGGAGACGGAGGAGGTGGTGTAAGGTCCAGATGAAGCCTCTCCTTCTTCTGACTTAAATGATGTTCATTCTTTGTTTCACAGCTGGGGAGGTAACATCTGTTTGTGCGTGCGTATATGTGTGGACCAGTGATTGTATATAAAGATGGTCATCATCACTGCTTGCCAAAAGTGAAGCCAAAACATCTGGATCGCCCCCTGGTGGCTGGCTGCAGTATAGGTCATACACCCATCTACACACACACAGCGCATTCAGAAA
>NW_019449353.1:0-1133 GCF_002814215.2 Seriola lalandi dorsalis | reverse complement strand
ACCACCACTGAGTAATAGTGAGCACTTCCCACTCTGAGAACCACTCGTGTTCCTTCATCTGCGACCCAGCGGGCAGGGACCACTACCTCTCGCTCATACCACACCCAGCCAATGAAATCTCTTAGTGTGGGGTCCTGGGTGATGTCATTGTAGCTGGCAGGAACTGGCATGTCAATCACTGGGCCAGTCTAGGAAAATAAAACAACCCATGGTCACAACCTCACAACAAAGTAGACTGCTTAATTTTAAAGGGTCAAAAGCCATACATGTTGGGACCATGGTATCATACCATGTTTGAATAAGATATATGAACATGAGAGTGTGATATCATGTTGGACATGAGATGGTAAATAATGATGTTAGTTCTGTGGTATGACAGTAAGAGGCTGATAGCAGAAAGCCTTACCTATAATATTCCTGCAGCATATGGACTTACAGTGTTAGTGTGATGAGGGCAGCAAGTTTGTGCAGACTTTAAAATACTTGGTGTTTTGCAACTGCAGCTGGTGTGCTGTGTTTTCGGCCCATACACTGGCTGCATGATGTTTACTGGTTCTGACCAAGTAGTTTTAGAACCTAAACCTAACCAAGTAGTTTTAGTAACTAAACCTAACCAAGTAGTTTTTGTGATTAAACCTAACCAAGTAGTTTTAGCGCCTAAACCCTACCAAGTAGTTTTAGTGACTACCAAGCCAAGCCATGACCATTATAGTAGAGAGGCGCTGTGTCAGCAGACACTCCATGGGTCATATCAGAGGGCTGAAAAAAAACGACCTATATGATTGTTTTTTAGACTGGTTGGTCTAAAATGTACCTGATTGAAAATGACTGCGAGTTACTTTGAGGGACTCTTTTCAACTGTCAAACAAACAGCGAGCTGCTTCATTGTGTCCCGCTCACCTCTGCCAGGCGACTTTTGTACCATGCCCTCTCGAAGCCCTGGTTCCTGTTTGCGGACTTGTCCGCCCTGAAGCTCCACAGCCCGCTCAGCTCCTTCAGCTCTCTGGAGGAGGACTCCCGGGGGAAGAGCATGCCGCTGTCCAGCAGACACACCGCGTCAAACACGGAACACAGACACAGGGCACCGAGCAGCCCGAGTCTTCCAGGTGGAGACATGCTGGGCCAAAAGTCTC
>NW_019449352.1:0-1196 GCF_002814215.2 Seriola lalandi dorsalis | reverse complement strand
AGTCCATTGCCGACAGGGTTGACGTGATTGTTCGGTGCCGCAGAGCTCATGAAAGTGTCCGAGTAGCTGGAGAAGCCGTGGCGGTTGGAGGCCAGACCGTAGGCGGAGCCGTTGTCAGTGCCGGATAGACCGCTCTGGTGCATGGTGGATGGAGGTAAGGGCTGGGGACGGTGAACTGTTCCACCGCCATCTACAGAGCAAACACACCAACACATACTGTAGCTCAGCACCTGAAGATACACTGTCTAAGAGTCCATGGAGTCTGGTCTCTTGTTCTGTGCAATAACACACAAGTATTTCTTAAAGTGTTGTGGTTACAGCAGCCGGTGACAGCAGAGTGTTCAGGTGAGACCTGACTGGACTGGACCAGGTGACAGGCTCCTGCTCACTGAGGAGCTGGTTAGTGTGGCTCAGCTGAACTCTGCTGCTATCCACACATCCAAAATGACTGGGACTGTTTGAGAAGGTGGGCCTGGTCCACTATCTGTGGTCCAGCTGCAGATTGTGATTTCAAAAGCTAAAGCTATACATTAAATCATTCTGGTGATTGTTAACTGTTCAGGTTGGTATCAAATGATGGAAGAGATGATGGAGATGTCCCGAGTCGTCCCCAGCCTGCTGCTGCAGCTCTCACCTCTTTATCACAGTCAGTGTTTCACTACATATGAATTGTCACCAGCTGCTGCTCATGGTGAACTGTTTCTCTCTATAGCACTGTCTGGACCTGACTTATAGCATTCAGATAATGTCTGTTATGATTTAGCACTATAATATTGAATTGAATTGAATTGAATTGAATTGAATTGAATTGAATTGAATTGAATGAGTCAATGTGAAAATGACTTTGTGGCTCTGCTGTGACTCCAGCTTGGCAAAATCTACAGTCTAATTCTGACTGTAATAGAGCAGCAGTGTTCAAATATTCAGCTTCTTGTTTGTGATGATTTGTAACATTACTGTTCAAGTGTTAAAGGACTATTTTCACACTGCACATCACAGTCCAGAACCAGATACAGTTTCATTCCTGTGAGATCAATAACTTAAGGTGATCACAGTATTAGTTTTGAACCAGAACTTTTGGATCTGGATGAAGAAGCCTGTAAAAAATAAACACCTGTCATTATAATGTCCCACATACAAATCAACATTTCAGCCTCTTCTGCTCCTACATATAGGATAAGACTCAGCATCAGCAG
>NW_019449351.1:0-883 GCF_002814215.2 Seriola lalandi dorsalis | reverse complement strand
TATACTACTACTATATATATATATATATATATATATACTATAGTCTCTTCAATTTCCGCAGTAAATGACTATCACTTTGGCATGCTGGTTTCACAGTTTACTCAGCGTTATATAAATCCACCACATTAATAGTAATGCGTGGGGCATCCAAGTGGCCCTAAAGATGCTTCAGACAATGAGAGCTTTCTGCTGCTTCCTCTGTTGTTTTCAGTGTAAAAACGACTGCTGCGAGCCCTTTGCTGCCGCTGCTGCCGAGTTCATGATGGTTCAACCTTTTCTACTTTCCACCATGGCTCGTTGTGTGACCGTGGCAACCACAGAAACCACAGCGAGTGAAATGATACAGAAGCCGATTTTACTGGTGGTCTCCCCTGAAATCCTCTCTTTGTTTAGGTGCTTTAATGAGAGATTAACAGTATTACATTACATTGTTTCCAACTTTTCAATCTCGGCATTATAATATGCTGTGGTATTTTATACCTTTACGCCCATACCTTCAACTATGTGAGCACACATTTTGGCTACATCCACACTAATACATTTTAGTTCTAAAACACACATGGTGCCCCTTTTAGTTTGAAAACAGGGTTGTGTTGTAGTCTGGACGGCAGAAACAGACACTTTAGACTTGTAGACACACGCTTGCTTCCTGATTGGCTCTTATCAGCCTCGAGAACCAGTGGTGAATACAACACGGATAATGATTTACAAGCATTACTTTCCTTGTAGTCTTGGCTAGCAGCTGTTGTGCAGTTAAATTTTGCATTTTAACGCTACAACTGCCTTTGCTGTTCCTCAAACTTTCTGCAATTAACCAACTGCAGAAATTTTACATGCACACGTTGGTGGTGTTCCCTGCTATCATTGTGCCGCTGCTCCATCA
>NW_019449350.1:0-966 GCF_002814215.2 Seriola lalandi dorsalis | reverse complement strand
CTTTTGGTGCAGATCACCAGGGAGTCAGCCTCACAAGGGAGGTTCATGCTATATCCCCCCAGTTCCGCCCCCACTGTACAGATATGGGAGCTGCAATTGCATCAGCAAAGATGAGAACCCTTGCTGGCTTTCCCAATCGCAAACATGTCCATTGTTTTTTGTTTTTTTAATGGATTGCTCATCTTCTCATGATTATATTAGTTATATTGCAGAATTCACTTTTCTTCAATATTCCAGACATGAATTCACTTCATCTGTCAAAACTGTAATTACCTCCTGTATAATTTGTAAATTTGAAACACTAAATGAAGAAATTCTGCAAAGCATGACATTCTCACTCTATAAACTTTGAAGTCTTTCATATCTCATGCAAAAATTAACTAGGCTTATAAAAGGTAACACTCAACTTTAATATGACCAATCCTGGATTTATAGTTTAAATCAAATTACTATGGTTGATATGTTTCCCAAATGATCCATGCAGGTTAAAGGAATTAAAGATATAAAGTTGATGATCTCCTCATCTGAAGTCACTGCTTTCCTCAAAGATTTGTAAATGCTTAGATGTTTGTCACTGGATGAAGAAGCCAATGAAAACGATTAGAGGTTACCTGTGAGTTTTATTCTATTTTGTCCATTTCATTTTAGTGGTGAAGCAATGAGGGGATTGATCTAGGATCAGTAGCTTTTGTTTTATGTCATAACAACAAATTCAATATTCAATATATTTTTCACAAAACCCTACCAGCCTAAATCCCCAAGGCTTGGTCATCTCAGACGGTGTTGTGAGCTGAGATGTATCAGCATTACTTTGAGCTCATTTAAAGTGATAGATCTTTCCACCACTTGCTGACAGTCACTATTTCTAAATGCTGTGCACTGAGCCATGAAAACATGTTGCAATACAATGAAAACCAAGCAACTGTGAGCTGCCATGTCATTAGCTGCAGTATCATTGCATAAAAG
>NW_019449349.1:0-882 GCF_002814215.2 Seriola lalandi dorsalis | reverse complement strand
CACAGGTTGTGCCATCAACTTGGCACAGCATCTGTGTTGGGACCCTACGCATTTGTTGAAATTTAATGATATGCCATAGTTACTGTTGTCATGTCCATATGAATCTCAATATCCTTTGCTTGTGAGGTCACACAATGTTGTATTTGTGTATTTATGTTTGGTCGGACATCATGTATAGATGAAACACATGGCACTTTTGAGCCTTGAACCAAAGTTGGGGTGTTCCCTTTTTGGCACAAACTCATTTGTCTTTGGGTTAAATTCAAGCCTTTGCTGTTTACGTCCTTTGCTCACATAGGAACTCATTCAGCTTGAATGGGCCTGTCCCCCAGCATCACTGCCTTCCAGCACAGAAAGTCTTGCAGCAGCAGCTATTTGTGTATCAAGCTCAAGTTGCTTCTTTTTTCTTTCCTGTCTGCATTTCTCCTCTGTTGCCCTAGTTCATGTCTCTTTTGCAGAGCAACAGCTTGCTCCATCAAAGCTTTGCTTTTACACGTGCAGATGAAATTAGAAACAGATGATATTAGACACATTATCTTCAGAATTAATGTCATCTTGGCACATAGATTTTGCATTTCCATCTTCATCATCATCATCATCATTTGCATTTTCACCATCATTATCAAATCAAATCTCCCTTCAACCATATGTAGCCTTTTTTGGGTGAAATCATACTTCCTGCTTTCTTTGTTCCCCCTCGGGAAACTCTGAGCAATGTGTTATGGAGCTCAGAGACATTTTGACCTAGGCTTTTGAACATTTTCCTTAGAAGCCAAGAGAATGGTGATATTTATTTTTAACTGCTATGTCTGAAATTGCCATTCCTTTCCTCTTGAAGCTTATTGGTTACTTTCAGACTACCATTGCAACCAAACACTGGAC
>NW_019449348.1:0-1035 GCF_002814215.2 Seriola lalandi dorsalis | reverse complement strand
TTACAGGGTGATCAGTTCTTCCTCGCTTGTATTTCAGCTTGTGTCTCATCTCTGTTGCAGACGGTGAAAGGAGGGATCTCTGAGACCCGCATTGAGAAGAGAATTGTCATCACTGGAGACACTGAAATCGATCATGACAAGGTGAGGACGCTAAATGATGGAAGAACAGAAGATTTCTGCTTGACGCATATTCACCCAGTAGAAGAAGTTTGAATTGTTTGTAGGCTTAATTTGCCTCATAGGACAATTGTGCTGATGTATGAAGTCAGTCTGTTTTGTGTGCAAGTCATTTTAATTAAACACATAAATCATGTTCTCCTTAACAAACTTGGAGTGTTTGTCCTTTGTTCACTCCTCAGGCTCTGGCTCAGGCCATTAAAGAGGCAAAAGAGCAGCACCCAGATATGTCTGTTACTAAAGTGGTTGTGCACCAGGAAACAGAGATCACCCCAGAGTAAGAAAGACTGATCCTTTTGAAGGTGAGTGCATACCCTGACCCCACCTCCAACCCATCGCTTATGGGAGGAAAGAAAAGTTTAACTTAAGCTAGTATGGTTGCACAAAAACCTCCCAGCTCCACCCACCAATTAGAAGGCCAGAAAATACTGTACATGAATAGATACAAAATAGAAAACATCTGATTATGAAGTAATTAACTGATCAATGTGAGTGAAGTAAGACAACTCTGCCTCTGAGGCCACAGCAGGGTTAGAGAACATCAGACAGGAGCAGAACAAAGTTATAAGTAATTAGCTGATGATGAGTAACATCTGTCGCAGGAGTGACATGTTTCAAGGTAGATTTTAGAGATGGAGCCTGAGGAGCAATCAGTAACTGAGGTGAACCTGGGTTTAAAGGTCAGATACTGATGCAGGCAAAAGGATCAGTCTGCAGGCTGCAATATGTACAGTTACTCCCACTACACATTACTTCATGCCACTGCACCCGGTCCAATGTGAAAGGGGTTCAAACACAGCAGCCATGCTAACTAGCTGTTAGCTGCTGTGCTGAATAAGTTTTAAAGCTCCATATAGT
>NW_019449347.1:0-962 GCF_002814215.2 Seriola lalandi dorsalis | reverse complement strand
ACACTTCCTCTTCCTGGATTTCTTCCTTGCTTCTCCTAAGAGTCTATCTATCCTAAGTGCTCCCCCTGCTGGGCCCCCAGCTACCATTACTCCTTCTCATCCAAATCCACTGACTGGATCTTGCTGCCTCATCTGACATGTCCTTTACAATTTTCCTCACACTCTGTCCACTTGCTCCTAACTCCCTTACCAAAGAGACAACAGACCTTGCTACAAATCCATATCCAATCCATATTGTTATTAACATCAATTTTACTGTTGTTGTTATGTGTATGATATTAATTTATGTAACCTTTTTCTCCTGGCTTTTTAAATCTGCATATAGGCGACCAGACTATGCAGTTACAGTCGTTCCTTCATTCTTATGTTATTCTGTGCGCACCAAGTCTTCTCTACACTGCTACATCACAGACAGTGTAGTAATCACAGATGTACAGTTCACAGATGTCTTCACATGAGCTTGGCTTCTCTTAAGCCGCCCATAGTGGCTCGGTGCCATTAGTCCAATATCCATTCCATGAATTAGGTCACTGTTAAATCAGTTCAGTCCCATCTCTAATTCTTTTATTTATACAATAAATTATGGACTTGTGTTCCTCTCAGGAAGGTGAAGATGCCACCCAAAGAGATGAGCTTGGAGCAGAACCTCTCACAGTGCCACAGGTGAGACAAAACTACAATATTAGACCACTCTACCTCTGTTGCTTACTCTGACAGACAAATTACAATTATTATCTCTGTTGTTTCTTTGTGTCATTCTTAGGAAAGTGATGAAGATGATGGCCAGAGAGAAGAGGAGAGAGCAGAACCTCTCACTGTGCCACAGGTGACAAAACTACAGTGTCATATAATATGCTCCACCGCTATCCCTCTCTTTCACTTTAATGAGTTGTTCATTACTGTCTTTTTCAGGAAAACAATGAAGATGGAAGCCAAAGACAAGAACAGAAAGCAGAATCTTT
>NW_019449346.1:0-1098 GCF_002814215.2 Seriola lalandi dorsalis | reverse complement strand
ATACAGAAATGTAATATATGACATGTCTGACATATCCAAAGCCTGATATGTCTTATTCCTCTGGGTCCTGGAGCTCCTTCGTTGTCCAAAAACTATTAAAAGCACACCAGTGAGCCACACTGTCGCACTGAGCGACATGTTCCTTCATTACCATGAACACACACTGTGGTTTATTTTGACTAAATCCCACATACACTCTCCTGCTGCTGTAAATAATCACTAGAGCACCAAATATGTATTAATCCACTGCTGAAAACCAATGCATTATTTCCTCCACATTGTGTATTGAGAAAAACTACAGTGGCCAGCTGTTTCAGGAAATAACTGAGCCTTTATATCTGTATATTTGTGACACATTTTTTATAGATTTTTGTCTTCAGTTGGAATAAATGTGCTTTGAGCTGAGATTCACACACAGGGTAGAAAAACTAAAGCATTGTTTTTTGTGAAATGTAAAATAACACCAGCCTGGAATCTAGAGTATGGCTACTGTCTAATGAACAGTTTCTTTTCATAACTGGCTAATACTTTTAATTTTAAACCATACCTACTTACTGGGCACCAGTTAATCTTTCAATCAAATCTCATTGGCTGCGTCTTAGTTGTCATGGATACCACACGCCTCTGCAAACATGTTTGATGGGAAAGCAAATGCTCTATCAACTCTTGAACACGCATACACACATCTTTGTTGCAAGCATATAGTGATAGTGACATAGTGTATCTGCGGGTCTTTGCTGTATTTATGTGTGAGTGCGAGTGTGTGTGTGTGTGTGTGCGTGTGTGCGTGTGTGCGTGTGTGTGTGTGCGTGCTCATGAAGATGTCAAGCTGGATTCGGGATGAAAGTTTTACCACCACAACCTGTTGCCATAGAGACATGAGAGTGGATTCAACATGTCATGTTTCTCTGGTCTAATTAGTCAGGAAACGTAGAGACTGTGGCATCAGAGCCTCATTTTAAATCAGAGTCAAAGAAGGTACTGAACAAAAGAAGAACTGGTAAACTGTAAATGTAGATGACAAGAGTTCAGAGAAGTAGAGCAACATCACACCTTCTAATCCATCATTTTGATGAGGTTAGAACTTCTGTCACAAAC
>NW_019449345.1:0-1284 GCF_002814215.2 Seriola lalandi dorsalis | reverse complement strand
CTCTCTGATGTGTGCAGGCGTGCAAGCAAGTTACGCAAATAAATAAATAAAAATAGGACCGTCCACTTAAGTAAAACAAAGTAAACAAGATACTGCCCCTGTGTGCCACAGCACATCACATAACTCCTCTTAGAGGGTGAAAGCACGCCTGTGTTAATTGAGAGGTAAGCGTTTTTGAAAGACACAATTAAGTTTCCTGTTTCGTGAAATCTTCCTTATCAACAGCCTCAAATGCAAGAAGAAAAAGAAGAAGGAGGAAAAAAACAAAAAAAAACAAAACGAAACAATTACTGCTTCACTTGTTGACAGGAACCAGGATTATGAGTGCTAATGAGCACAATCAACAACACTTGAACCGCCTGCATGTGTTTGCGCACGTGGCTGCCTCTGTGGGTGTGAGTGTTTGGGATTCTGTTCTATTTCTGCACCACTAGTTCGCAGCACATTGTAAGATGATAGTTTACTGTATGTAGTAGTGTTTGCCCCTTACAGTTCTTTTTCACTATTCATTCATCTGCTCATTATTCCCATTAAGAAATGTTACAAAGATGTCCTCACGTTCAAGCAGTTGAAACCAGCTGTTTTTGGTTAATACTCCAACCATTTACTGTTTGGAGCGTGTATAAGAGATGTGGTGCGTCACATGTTATGTTATGTTATGTTATGTTATGTTATGTTATGTTATGGTCCCGTCAGCTGTGTGCTCTCAGTGTTGTCAAACACCATTGCAGACATCAGATTCATCTGAGAGAGAGACAAAGTGTTGATGCACTTGCCCGCTTCAAGGGACGTGGGACATGTCATCGCTGAGGCGGCGCGTTTCTCACTCACATTTGCGACTGAGAATTTTCAGGGGTCGACTCTGGAGGCGAGGAAATGTGGAACAAGTGCACGTTTTGATGAGCCGGCTTCCTGCGCACCTTTAGCATAAAGCCATGTCGAGGATGTTAGCGAACAACCTGTTAAAATACTAACAACACATTTCTCCTCCAAACAAGAACAATCAAATCCCTTAGCTGCTCTCGCCTTTGTTCCCCTTTTAGTAGTGACAAGCCCAGACGGCGGAGGGAGGTGGATAGAGGAAGGGGAGCTGCCTGCCTGTGTCCTATTTGTAGCGGTTGCCAGACTCTATAAAATCCCCCCTCTACTTGTGGAGAATATGTCGCCCACCCACTGACAGCCTCCTCAGCTTGACACACTCTGCATTGCCAGTGGGAGATAGTGGAAAGAGATATGCAACCCAGCTGGGTTAATCCTGTTACACAGTTATGCACAGACCACAAT
>NW_019449344.1:0-1013 GCF_002814215.2 Seriola lalandi dorsalis | reverse complement strand
AAGCATGTTTAAAGTCTATAAAGTTAAGCAGCTATAGAGAGGTAAATGTTTTTAGATAAATAAAGCATGAATCGGTGGCAAAATTAATATGCAGAGTTTTGTCTCTTTCCCCCTCAGGTTCAAACTGCGATTTCTGACTCCACTTCCATTCTGGTCTGTGATCACCACTATGATGATGTCCTTTCATTACATTCCCATTCTAGAGTAAGACACATTCCCTTTCACCTTTAAGTTTCTTTGGTAATTAATTTAACCCTTTTGTTTTGTTGACGTAGGCTTTAATTCTACATCTTACAAACCCAACAGCTGTATGAGATTAATAATAATAATAAAAAAAAAGAAAATCAACCATTTTCTTTTCCTTCAAATCTTTTTTTTCCTCCGACCTTATTAAAACCTTTATTACTCACTGTGCTTGCACAAATAATAAAGGTGTCCAAATGTGGAAATGACCATAAAACATTGTATTTACACCAAATAAGGACATATTTCATGTTTATATTTACATTACAAATATAAAATCTTTTTCTTTGCCAAAGACAAAGAAATTCCTTGTCTCATTCAGAGACAAGGAAATGTACAGTATATTAATCTTAAATAGTGATGTAACTCTTATAAACACCTGAAAGAAAAAATCAATAAAGTATCAATTAAACAATAAAATGTTTTTTGAGTTTTAAAGAGGGCCCAGGATCTCCAGGACCCTACGATATTTAAAAGTATTAAAACTTGAAAGACATTAATGTTTCATGAGAAATAATGTCTTTTGTCTAAATGGATTTGGATAGAGTAAGACCAGTTCCCTGTCGCTCCCTTTCTCTCTTCTCACTCTTCTACCTTCCCATTGACAATTCCTTCATTCACACACTGTCTTCCTTTGCACTCATCTCCTTCCCATCTCACCCATCCCCATCTTCCTCCTCCTCCTCCTCTCCAAGGATCTTCCTGGGCATCCTGGGCTTCGGTCTCTCCATCATGTTCTGCACCACCTTCTGCAGGGCGTGCAGTCGCCT
>NW_019449343.1:0-1139 GCF_002814215.2 Seriola lalandi dorsalis | reverse complement strand
GCCATTTTCCTGTGGTCATGCTCAAGGTGGAAAAAAAACGGGTTGAAAGCCATAAACAGCTTCTGCCAAATCATACATTGAGATGGTTTTTGGCTCTATATCTAATATATCTTCTTATGGATCAACACTTCAAATAAAACACAGGGGAAAAGGAAAATATGGAGCTTTAATGCCTGATTTGCAATATATCAATTAATTTTAAATTGTTAAATCTATAAAATGTCATCAAATAGTGAAAAATCATCATTAAGGTCCAGAGGGCTTCAAATGTCTTTTTTTTGTCCAACCAACTGTTGAAAACTCATATACTGTTTATGAGAATATAATACATTAAAATAAAAAGAGGAAAGTCACCGACCTGTTGTCACTAGAGCTCCAGAGAGAGCTGAGAGAGGAGCCACAATATTTTCTTATGATCCACTTTACTGTTGATGGGAACACAGCTGTGCTGATGTTCAGTACATCACTCCCTCTCCTGTGCTATTTAATACATATATATATATATATATATATGGATCTGTAGACACACATTCACATGACTGTGTGTGAATAATACTACTACTTTCTAAGTTTCAGTAAATTAGTAAGTAAATAAGTAAACATGAGAGGACGACAGCAGAAACTCTTGTCGTCATGAATGAGACGATGACACTCTGGATCCTCTGCTCTTTATTTCATGAACTGAAACGTGTGATACTCTAATGTTAGGATGAAACTCTCTGTGTGAACCACTGAGGCTGATTTCTAACCTGTTCAACATGCTGTGTGAGTATACTGTGTGTATGTACAGATACTGTGTTAACAGGAGGGACTATGACTTCAGAGCTTGCAGAATACAGCACTAGCAGGATACAGTGGTGGTCCCATATGAAAGTATGTAATGTATAATAATAATGTATACAGAGTATTTACACTACCAGAAACTATCCTACATAAATACACATGGATCAGCAAAGAAATACACAGAATATTCACCAACAGACGTCCCAGAATCATGAGAACCAGAGGACACACAGCATTTCAACCAGTTAAATATTATGGTTCTATCTACAATCTACACTATGAGCCATGGCAGAGACCCCCCCCCCCCAATACTGCATCTGTTCAGTCTAAAATATTACATACAGCAAGGATATGAA
>NW_019449342.1:0-922 GCF_002814215.2 Seriola lalandi dorsalis | reverse complement strand
TTTTTTTGTATAAAAAGAGAAAAAAAATCCATATTGGTGACAGCAATTCTCAAACTACAAGGGGCTGAAATTTTCCTCATGTAGAGATCCCATTCACTGTATGCCAAAAACCATCAGTGCTGCAGGGTTGTTGCTGACCTTTTCTTTGGAGATGTTGAGCTTGCTTCCGATGATCTCAGCCATTCGCAGTCGGGTCTCAGGATGAGACAGCATGGCTGTGAAGCAGTCGAGAGCCTAACAAGGGGAAAACCCACAAGAACGTGTCAGCCAGTGAAGATAAAACACACTGAAACACAGCGACTTGTCCAGACAGCGCTTTGACACACTGGCTTGAATCTACAATCCATTTAAGGAGTGGTATGACCGAGCAATGCCACACGAAATACAACTAAATGCTCGGTTACGTGGGAAAGACACGAACCTCCTGGAAGACGTATTGTGCTGTGGCAGAGGAGGTGCTATCGAAGCTGACGCTGATCCGCTCGCACCACTTCAACAGGTCCCTGTGGAATCATGAAGAAAATGAAAATGAACATTTATTTATGTATTTTCGATGATCACAGGAGACAATATGTCATATCTGGATAACAAATGAGTAGTGGAGTGAAAGGCATCAATTACAATCCCCAAATCAGCCTGTTATTCAGGTGTATATATTGTATAGGATGATCAGGACAAATAAAATACACCATTAAGTGGAGGCTATTGAAACAGAGCATGTAGGGACATACAGGCAATAGACCTGTACGATGTTGAGTTGGAAATGAATATTTAAAGTGAACCACCAATTTATAATTCCACTTTTATGACAACGATGGACTCGTGATGGAAAGTTTAATCAAAAGATGCAACTGGACTAGAGATACTGTGTTTTCTATTCCACATATGCACAAGTAACACAACAAAACATGTTGTTAGTGTG
>NW_019449341.1:0-987 GCF_002814215.2 Seriola lalandi dorsalis | reverse complement strand
AAAAAAAAAAAAAAAAAAAGTGAGAACACTAGCACTTCCTCTGCAAAACATGTCTTGTGGGTAAAAAGCTGTTTGTTTCTTCTATGTATTCCTGTTTAACAATTCTGTGTCTCTGCAATATGGTAAGTTTATAAAGAAACCCGTTTTATTTTCTGAGTGACCGATATCATTCAAACTAGCTGGACTGGAAATAATAGATTGGGCAGAATCATCATCAGCATCATAAATCACAAAAGACAGACAGAGATTCACAGTACAATATCAGCAACAAAAGGTGATTTTCTACACTGCGCACTCCACATTTAGTCTGCATTTAAACAAAGCAGAGTGTGAAACATTAGCTGCCAACACTACTGGGTAGGCGATTCTGATGTACAATTTGTCTTGTTCTGTGCTCAGTTGTGAGACCAAAATACTCTAAATTGCTCTTCAGCCAAGCTAGCTGATGGAACGAAAGCACCAGGGAGCCAATAACATAAAGCAGCTGACCTAAACACAGGGAGGCACCATAACTCTATCCTATGCTCCACTAGCTCAGTCACTGGACTCTGTTAGGGCAAAATTATGTTCCTTAACTAAATTGTCTCACTATATTCTATGTAATTCTTTGGGGAGTACCACATGACCTGCAGCAATAGAAGGTAATGCAAGTATGTACATACCAGTCTGTATAATATATGTAACTATATAGTGTGTGTAATAATAATAATAATAATAATAATAATAATAATAATAATAATACTACACAGGCTCAACATTGTGCTCACTAAGCTGTATACTTACGACACTCTACACACAATCTCTAGGTTTATGGCATACTGTAAAGCACAAGCTTGAACTTGTGAGCAGGGAGTGATATGGTTTGAAGGCCCCAATGGTGAGCTGCATATCTGCCGAGAGCAGTGAGAATCAACGCCAGCTGACATGTTGCAGTTATGATTGGCAGACTGCTGGAGTCATGAGGTCTGAGGGACACATCGGGCAAGC
>NW_019449340.1:0-855 GCF_002814215.2 Seriola lalandi dorsalis | reverse complement strand
GAGTGAACTTGAAGTCGTTTGTTGAAGCTGTGTGTATGTGTGTGTGTGTGTGTGTGTGTGTGTGTGTGTGTGTGTGTAATGAGGCTTACTCCCAATGGTTTTATGCTAAGCATTATGAAACAAAAGCTGTTTTGTATCACAATATCTCATATATAATCTTCTTGATCGTGTTTGATAATTGTCTCACTATAAATGTGTATTAAAACTACAGTGTGGTTAATGTAGCCTACAGTTAAGATGGGGTCAGTAAAAGCCAGATTTAAAGCCAGTCACAGTTCTTGTGTTACCTACATGGGCCTGACATGTGGTCACCTTTTGTAGAAGGCGCACGTTAGATGGAGCGTAGCCTGCAGCACAGTTTCAGAGACAACCCTGTGGGAAATGTGAAATGTTTCACCCCTTAAGGCGGAATGAAATTAAACTGATTTGAGGCTGGACATGATCATTGATGTCTGATCAGCCTATAGCATCCTTACAGTTAACTTCCTCATTATTAGGAAAGACCTACATCCTACTTAAGGTTGTTATTGGGTGTAAATGTTGCACTTGGTCTTCGTCTGGTTTAAGTGTTGCTGACTAAAAACAGACATTACCTTATTTTCTTCTCTGAAATGGTCAACAATTCAGCATTGCACTTTCATGTTAGAAAGGTGCACAAGAAATGATAAACATTCACTTTTGAAACATGAGCATATGCTGCCTCATCTGGAGTTGGAGATATTAGAAAACTGCCACTTACAAAGTTGTGAAAAGCATTCAAATATACAGCATTACTTCAGTGTCCACCTACGTCATGTGACCTCTTCATGGTGAGCAAAGACAGTGTGTCTATTTAATGAAACATGTAGATCATCA
>NW_019449339.1:0-949 GCF_002814215.2 Seriola lalandi dorsalis | reverse complement strand
AAGTTTTGACTTCCCTGTTAAACTGCCAAACTTGCTTTAACACTAATTCTGTCAATATAAAACACTTTCTATGTGTCTATCAGTGTCTGAAAACTTAAGGCCAGATTCCGTTACTTGTAAACACTTAATGCCACAGTGTTCAACGAGTGAATAAATGAATACAGGCACAATCTTGGGGAGTGGGAGGGGTCATTCAGCACCTTAACACCTCACGTTATGTTGGTGTTTCCTTTAATTTTATCACTCAATTTGTAGCCTGTGTACACTATAAAGCTAGGATTTGTAATAGACTGATAAAGCCTGTCTGCATGTGGACACCTGCTTGATCCACATCTTAGAGACTTGCAGACAACATGACACCTCACACGAACCCTGAACACCTCACACCTGGTCAAGAAAGTGTGAGGAAGAGAAACAGCTTCCTCCTTGAGTGGATTGGCTGAACTAAGTTTCATTGTTAGATTTTATTCCACGTTTTGTTCAGAGAAGAGAAACCTGCATGTTTTTGTTTTTTTTAATGTTATTCACCCCCCATTGAAAACTGTCACTCTGTGTCTTCTCTCCTCTTCAGTCTTTTGCTGCCTGAATCTTTTCTGAATCTGTTTTGTGCAGTCAATTGCACAATGGCTCTTTACCATTTTAGCAGCACTCGATGCACAATGGCAGACGGCGGCTGTTTTGTGTTTGCCACTCAGCGGGGAGTAAACCGCGGTGACTTCTGCATTCAGCGGTGTCACTTGGATAAACCCTCCGTTCGGCTGTCCCATTCAAAATCTATTAAACGGTGCAGCGCTGGGGTTGTTGAGCTCATTTCCTGCTTTTGTCACCTTATCTGGTTGGTGACAAAAGGCCTTTGGTTTTATGCTACACTAAACATGCTGCAGAGAAATCCCTCTAAATGAATGTTGCCTTAGTGAAAGAGTGAAATAAAAAAAATGTTTTTATACAC
>NW_019449338.1:0-889 GCF_002814215.2 Seriola lalandi dorsalis | reverse complement strand
TTGAAACACGGATGATGTAAGAGAATGCGTGAAAAGAGGCGAGGGAGATCCATGGAAGAGAGTTCGGGTTGGGGGGGTTGCACACAAAGACAGAGAGAGAATATCAAGAGGCAGAGCAATATAAAAGAAAGAGAGTAGAGATTGTTCAGACAGGTGCAGACTAAAAATGGAGGCACAGAGATATTGTTCAATGACAGGCAAAGAGTGAGCAAAAGGGAAAGGGAAAGGGGCTGAAAAGAGAAGACTGAAAAAAGCAGGAAAGGAAAACGACAGACAGAGCGAGGAGTAGAAAGAGTGAGGGAGTCCCAGAGACAGATGTCGCCCTCACTGGCCCCGGCAGATTGATAGCTTCTGGCCCAGTTCCATGCCAGGCTCTGACCCCTCTGTCCTCTGCTGTAATTTATAGGCTGCGTTTTGCCAGATTTAAGCACTACTCTGTGGCCATCATGGCTCGAGAAGGGAAAATGACCTTCCTGGGATGGTAGCAAAATTAGACCCCTGCAGCTTCCAGCCACCCCGGGGGTAAATAAGCAAGTGCCCTCCATATTAGCAGGATCCCTGACAACATGTTAATGGGACAGGTCTTAGTGTATATTTGTCAGTTTGGTGTGTGCAGTGTTTTTTTTTTTTCGTTGTTGTTGTTGTTGTTGTTGTTGTTTTTCATGTTAGCTCCTGCAGTTTGTACAGTATTACATACACAGACTGCAGCTGGGAGGTTAAAAACCTGTGATGCATTCTGGGTGATACTGACGCTTTGGATATTGGTCTCAACAAACCATTGTCCTTCTGAAGTTACTTCCAATCAGCCAATCAACAAGCATGGAACTGAAGACTAAAGTCCCTTCTCACCTTTACAGATTTATTTAAAGCCACAGAAAACTTGATTTCA
>NW_019449337.1:0-1096 GCF_002814215.2 Seriola lalandi dorsalis | reverse complement strand
GGATACGACCACGAGGAGGTGATTCGACAAATAAAAAGAGAGTGAGGGAAGGATGGAGGTGAGATTTTAAAAAGAGAAAACCAGGATAAATTTGCAGCTCTACAGAACTGTCTCAAACTAACAGTTAAACATTAAATGAAACTGTAAGAATTCATGTCGAGATCAATAAATTCTTCCAAAGTGATGAAAACTTCAGCTGGACTCGATCAGCATAAACAAGAATAAAACCCCTTCAGGCCTCGTCACGTCAGCTGATTCCAAACCTTTGCATCATCTTATTTTCTCTGCAGGTCAGAAGTTTAGCGCTCGTGTCTCTTTCTTGTCCGTCTTCATTTCGTCACACGCTCCAGCTGACGAAGCTCGTCCATGTTTCTGGGTCACCTCGCTGCCTCCGACATGTTTCCGTGGGAACAGACCTAAATGTCAGTAGCCGTGGTTACAAGTTTGTGTTTTATTCCGAGCGAAGATTTGGGGTCAGCTGTTTACATGGATGTGATCTAATACAGTCTGGTGTCTGTCGTCCGGGTTCATTCCTTCGTACATGAACCTGCTTCTTCTGTTCCGTCCGTCTGCACCTGAACTTTCATTTAGTTCTCTTTAAATAAATCTGCTGTTCTTCAGTCGCTTCATCCGTCCACTGACTGCTGCGTCTCCAGACCAGCGTCCTGTTGCACAATTCATTTAATACTAATATGAATTATTGTTTCATCCAGCTGGAAGTGGAACTGATATAAATGAATGCACTTAAAGTTTAACTGTTTATATTTTATAATTAATATAATGTTGCATGAAGTCTCAGTGTCCTTGGCCTTGTTTCTACATCTACCTCGTTCTCACGGCGACAGATTTGATTCTGTTCTGCCAAAAACATCGTAAAATATCATTTTAATTTAAATTTTAACGAACGCCAAGCAGCAATGGTTTTCATCCAAAACATATTTGGCAAAGTGACATTTAGTCTGATTTGTGGCGCGGAGCCGGATCAGAGACGATCTGCTTCCCGCCATGATCACTAATAGAAGCTGACAGAAGTCAGAGACGTCTCATTGCCCCTTTAAAAGAAGGTAAACACCACGACGCTCTCTGCCCCCCCCCC
>NW_019449336.1:0-1014 GCF_002814215.2 Seriola lalandi dorsalis | reverse complement strand
CCTGCCTCAAACATCAAACAGCAGAAAAAGTTAGCGACCAGTTGGTTAAGGAGCATTTAGCAGCTGAAGAGCCAGATATTTGGTCAAATTGCTTCATCTAATTAGTCCGTAATATCACAATTGTCTTACTTCTCAGCGTGCAGGCAGTCTGGACATTGTTTTCCTACCTGTCCATCAGTCTGGAGTGTTGTGGAGGGGCAGGAGTGAAACCCAGCAGGCAGAGAGACAGCAGGGCAATCAAGACCCAGAATGCCTCTGTTCTTCAGAAAGAAGAAACTCAGTGATGACTCCCAAAAAAGACTGGAATATCAGCTGTGTCGGGTAAGAAGAGTCTGTTCATGTTACAGTGTAATCAACACCCTACTGTCAGTGCTGAGGATCACATCAGCAACCTGCAGCCTTTTTCTGTCTTCATTATGAATATGAAACTTTTTTTCATTCATCAAAATGGCATCTTCCAAATTGTGGAGCTCTTTCAACATTATGTGTCTTTTTTTTCTATTTCAAACAATGGCTCATCTTTGTGTTTCAGTCTAAGGAGGCGGGTGCTGATGACATCCTGGACATCTCAGCATGTCAGCTCTCAGAGGTGAGTATGTTACTGTGGACTGTTGTGAGGGAAGCTTAACTGATGAGTAGTGATTGAAAAAAGTCCTGTACTTGTACTACTACAGTGCCTTCACTGTATTGTAGAACAGGTTGAGTTCAAACTGACCAGACAAAATTGAACAACTGCATTACTCAATGCATGTTACACCGACATTGAGCCGATTCATTGAAGAGTCACATGCTGCGGTCCAAAGGTCAGAATAATCTCCTCTCTTACCACTTCTCCTCGACGTTGATGGAAAATGTCAATGAGGTGAAGGAAAGGTGTGAAGGAGAATTCACAAGGACTTAGGAAAAGAATCTGACTGCTAACTAACTTTATTCTTTAAATTCTTCTCTCCTAACCACAAAAACAAAACAAACAGGATTGAAATGTTGAAATAAGATGACATGAAAGAAAAATAA
>NW_019449335.1:0-942 GCF_002814215.2 Seriola lalandi dorsalis | reverse complement strand
ATCTCTCTGCAGCCGACAGCGTCATACTGTGGGAGGACACTCGATACCAGAGCTCCCAGAGTCTGGGGCGGTGTCAGCGCTGTCAGCTCTGATGAGGGTCGGTTAATGATGTCATGGCTTCCTGCTTCATTTCACCAGATGTGGAGCAGCTGGTTGGACAGAGGAGCGACGGTCGTGAAAACAGGAACACGTGGATTTTAACGGGCGTGTCGACATCGTGTGGAGACTCTCTGAAGACGGGATCCGTCAGGTTTCCTTTATTTTAGTTTTAGTTTGAGGCTGAATTCTGCTTCATACAGACGAAGAATGAAAGAACTACAGATAAATAAAAACATTCATAAAAAAGATATTTCTGTATTTTTGCATTTTTTCATTCTATAGTTCAAAAAGTCAAAAGATTTGTTTTTTGGTTCTTTATGAAAAAAACGTCACGAGTCTGAAAAGTCACTAAATCAGGCGTCAGAGTCGCAGGAAAGATAAAGCTCCTGTGGATCAGTGAAGGCAGGAACAGGCAACAACCAATCCGGCTTTAGTCTCAGGAAGGACCGCCTACCTCATTAACATACGGACACATGAATAAACACATAAATAAATCTTGAAATGCAGAAGTAAATAAATGCAGAAATACGGAAAAAAAAAAAATTAAAATACAGAAATAGCATTTTTTTGTTTCCAAAATGGTTTTATTTTGCATTTATTTATGTATTGATTCTTCATTTATTTATTTATTATCTTTTTAACTTTAATTTTTCATCCTTCATGTCTGAGGGTCAGGGGTTTAACTTTCAGAAGTTCAAGTCAAAGTTCAAGGTCATGGTGACCTCAAGTTCTTGTGAATGCGATTTATCAGGAACGCCCACAAGGAGTTTCACCACATCCGTCCCACTGTGACCTCACAGAACACTCCGGTGGTGACGCTGCTGTCTTTCTGGTTCTCCCGCC
>NW_019449334.1:0-1018 GCF_002814215.2 Seriola lalandi dorsalis | reverse complement strand
TTTTTTTAATCAAATATGAAAAGTCTTTGATTCATAACTCTGTCTATAAAATATCTTCCTCTTCTTCCTCCAGGTATCAACATCTTCCTGGACGGTTACGTTCCCACGGAGAATCTCAGGTTTCGCGAGACCTCATTGGTCTTCAAAGTGGCTGAGACGGCCAACGAGGAGGAGGTGAAGAGACTCAGGCACTACCAGGTCGGTTCTGGTTTCCTCATTTTAAAACTATCACTTTATTTTCTGCTCATTTCTCCCTCTTCTTTCACTCCTACCTTTCTTCACTTCCTGATTCCTTCCTTCCTTCCTTTATTACCTCCCTCCTCCTCGTCTTCTCCCGGGTCTTTGTTTCTCTTCTCTCGGAGAGACTGACCCTACAGCTGGAACAGATGTCTGACCTGTCGCTGTTGTTGTTGTTGTTGTTGTTGTTCAGTATCCGGAGATGGGGAAGACGATGGGCGAGTTCACGCTGGAGATCAGAGGAGGAGAATTTACAGACTCTGAGATCATGGTGATGCTGGGAGAGAACGGTACGCTGAGTTCGTGTCTGGACGTGTCCACACTCGGAGTTTTTACGTCGGTGTTTGACATCAGCCTGTAAATGTTTCGGTCCGCAGGCACAGGGAAGACCACCTTCATCAGGATGCTGGCTGGAGGACTCAAACCTGACGGGGGAGGGGAGGTTCCCATCCTGAACGTCAGCTACAAGCCTCAAACCATCAGCCCCAAGTTTAAGGTTCGTCCAGTTTCTTCATCAGCACTAATTATTAAAACACGCCGTGGAATAAATTAAAGGATGATTCTGCTGTTTACAGTTTAAAAACTTTGTTTGTGTGAATCTTGTTCTATGAAATGACACAGCTCCATTAAATCCAAGCTGATGCTTCCAGGCTTCACCTGGTTGCCGAGCGTCGTCCTCCCAGAGACGATCCATCACAAAGATTCAGCCTCTGTCTCTGTGAACAGAACAATAAAGTTGAGACGAGTTGAATGTAAAGAGAGTGTGTGTGTGTGTGTGTGT
>NW_019449333.1:0-1133 GCF_002814215.2 Seriola lalandi dorsalis | reverse complement strand
TCAGTTAAGGTGTATTTTTCTGTCTCTCCAGGTTGCTATGACGGCTCTGTGTATTTTTTGTGCGCTGCTTCTGGAAAGACGCGGTGGACATTTGAGACGGGAGATGCTGTGAAGAGCTGTCCCGCTGTGGATCCCCACACAGGTCTGGTGATGGTGGGCTCACATGATGGACATGTTTATGCCCTGAACCCAAAGGTGAGTGTGTTTGACATGAAGAGACACTGAGGCTCTGAATCAGTCAAACTTTATTGAAATAGAACTTTTCAAACAGGTTAGTGCGGCTCGAAGAGCTTCAGACCAAAGGCATAGGTTTGGGTAGGGATGGTAGGGACATGTCCCTACCCATATTTTGGGAGGACAGAATTGTCCCTACCAATATTTGAGTGAACTCGATCGCACTATGTTTCAGGTGAAGTCATATTAGATCATTCCGATGTGCCCTCCAAGAGGCTACGTCTCCAAAATGACCGATTTAGGCTATGCTAGCATTTGGCTGAAAGAGGGGGGGGGGTATCTTAAGGTTCATGGCATGTGAAAATATAACAGTGGCACCTGACATCACCAGAAAAATGTCAACTGATGTCATTTAACCATGTTAGGTAGCATTAACTAGCAAGCTAACCATAGCTTCTGTCATCTGTAGGCTAGCAGTTAGGGTTCCTAGCAGGAGGAAGCAGAAAATGGTGGATATATAAAAGTATGAGTTTAATTTTTGTCAAAAAATCCCATGAAAATGTCACCATGAATATTATGACGTTTTTATGACTTTTTATGCCTTATTATACTATGGCTTCCTCTACCTTACTAAACTATGATGTTTTGTATCTTACTATACTAACACATTTTCATTACTTCTTATACCTTACTATACAAAGACATTTTTATGAAGTTTTATGCCTTAATATACTATGACCTTTTTATGACTTTTTTTATACCTTACTATACTATGACTTTTTATGTCTTACTATACAAAGACGTTTTCATTTTCAAAACAGATGAAATTGAATAAAATACAATTCACAACATAGATACAATAAAAAAAATTTAAAGAAAGAAATTAGCCGACATTGTTATATGAATCCAGATTTCAGTTGGAATTATCGTTTTTCACTTAATTTTCATTGAAAAAAATT
>NW_019449332.1:0-1095 GCF_002814215.2 Seriola lalandi dorsalis | reverse complement strand
GGCAGCTACCCTGGCTCTGTCTGCAGTTTCAAATGTGCCTAACAGCACCTCTAAAGCTCACTGATTAACATGATGTACTGTATCTCGTTTGTTTGATCTGTTCTATCATTAACTCGCCTCCTCCTGAAGTCTCCTGTGGTTGCCTGGCAACTTCACAGTGATGACAAGACATCAGGAAGTC
Source organism: Seriola lalandi dorsalis (assembly GCF_002814215.2). Taxonomy (NCBI): domain Eukaryota; kingdom Metazoa; phylum Chordata; class Actinopteri; order Carangiformes; family Carangidae; genus Seriola; species Seriola lalandi. The sequence continues at coordinate 914 of NW_019449332.1, read as the reverse complement.
AACCTTTTATTCATGTGCTGATAGTCTATATGCTAAGCTCATCACACTTGCTTCACACTTAATGTGCAGAAATGTGGTTGATATTGATTGGACAGGAGACTGGATAGGAACTCCGGCTTATTACAACATCGCTAAAGAGGATGGGAAAGATACACATGAATGAACTTGTGAACTTTATTTATATAGCAGCTTTCATGCACACAATGCAGTTCAATCAAAGAGCAAAACGAAGAAAAAGAAGATGGTTTAAAACCATAAATGTACAAAAGGAAGATTTGTGCATGTGCTTTAAAAAAAATACTATTCATTAAATAGCATTAACATATCCAATGTTACTATAAAATAGCACTTAAAATATCAATAACATGCAGTGAAATCATCAGACAGGATGGAAACAAACTCCCAGTCATTGTCCATTGTAAACAATGTATAATGTAAATTCCATCAGTTTATAGTTTGACTTGCTGATGGATGTAGCCTCCATGACATCATCCATAGGTTTCTGAGGAGTGCTTTTGAAGCTCAGAGCGGCCCTTGCTTTGCCGTCGGCATCTTGGCAGCACCTAACTCCGCCTAACTCCCAGCTAATTCCAAAAATGGGTAAAGAGATGGGATGTGTGTGGAGCCGTGACGTCGGTGAATGCCAGTTTGTGGCAAGTATATGCTCACCCACCTATAGAGACCAAAACTATTTTTTGTACCAGGCTGTAGACATTTTTATTTCTGCTGTAAAGTTTGACATTTTGACATGGGAGTCTATGGGGATTCATTCATTTTTTGAACCATTCTCAAGTGGCCATTTGAAGAAGTGCAGTTGTTGACACTTCTGTGTTGGCATCAGCCCACAGGTTGCCACTTGATCTTGCCCCAGTTAAACATGCACTCAGTTTTCCTTTGTATTTAGAATTTATAAC
>NW_019449331.1:0-962 GCF_002814215.2 Seriola lalandi dorsalis | reverse complement strand
CAGAAATAAACATGTTTACACCCTGGTACAAAAACAGTTTTGGTCTCTAGAGCTAATTTCCTCCTTCATGACAGCTGTTTATATAACTCAAAAAGCTTAAAGTTATGTATGATTGAGGGCGTGGCCTCTTTGAGTGAAGGTGAGTGATTGTATGCTTCCCTCAAACCAGCATGCACCGAGGTCTCTGCTCCACCCATGATGGTGACCTGGAGCAGCTCACTCTGAGCTTCAAAACTGCTCTTCAGAAACCTGTGGGTGACGTCACAGAGGCTACGTCCACCTTTATTTACAGTCTGTGGATACAGGTTGAGGATCAGTAGGATCAGTGACATGATGTTAATCCAAGTGTGACAAGGTCGAGATGAAGCAGCCGCATGTTATGGAGGCAGCATGGCCTAAGTTGGTGGGGTTACAGAATTCAAGCTACAGGCTAAAAGTTTATTGCTTCTACTGAGATGGAGATGGTCACAGGTGAAGGCCCTCTCTGAACAGAGCCACAATGATCCACAAAGTGGGATGGCTAACCTGCAGCAGGATCTGGTGGGGACAGCAAGGGGAGGAAATGCTCATCAAGGACATATTCATGTTACAGTTTCTAAACCAATTAGCTCATCTTCATGTGTAAACTTTAAAAACTGTAAACTGTGTAAAAATTCCCAAACTATTTCATTATAGGTTCCCAAACTTGTCCACAAAGTATTTCAACACTGCACTTGTCTATTGAACAAAAGCTTTTAAACTGATGTTTGTATCCTGGGAAACTGCTGGAACTGCTCTCAAGGAGCCCTGGCAGTTTGTGCCTGTAACTATGGGAATGCCTGTCACAGCGGCCATGATGTTGGAGTGAACTTTCCAGGTCGAGGTCGAGGGGTTAGAAGCCATCATAACTCCTTGGTGAGTATGTTTCTCCAGCTTCCTGGAGCCGGTCGGAAGCGCTTCACTACATGCCTCTCAGGCCTGTC
>NW_019449330.1:0-979 GCF_002814215.2 Seriola lalandi dorsalis | reverse complement strand
TTCAGGCGGAGCGGATAAAATAAGTAAGACATAAACATCACATCGCTCATGGATCAGTTTATTCCGATGAAAACATTGCTGCAAGTGGGAAAGTCTAAACCGGTATCTCCAGTTTCCTAATGAATGAATGAATGAATGAATGAATGAAGTGAACACGACTTGGTTTATGGATTTATGTTGAAAACGCTGCCGACTGTAAAGTAATGTGATGTTCTAGTAACTCACTCCTGCAGCTGTTAGATCTAGATTTAGTAAAATCCTAGAACTGGAGTGACCCGCACATCTGGTGGTGTGGAAGCAAATGTGAGAGTGATTATAATTACAGGGCTTTTCAAGGTACCAGTGAATGTATTCTCATTGATGTATTATGAGTGTGATTGTCTCATCTGGGGTCTCACATGTTTCCTTCTCAGGGTCAAAAGGCTCCTAACTGGTTCAGTGCTTGTGTTTCTGGGTCACATTCTGCAAAGCAGCTCAGAGGAATACACCACATGTTTGATCACTGTAGTAAAACATGGATCTTTTAATCATTAAAAAAAAAGGAGGGAAAAAATAATCTAACCTTGACCAATGCAGAAGAAACACAATATTTTTACTATGAATTTGAGATTAGATTTTTTTTTTTACTGATCTAAGACATGAAGGAAAAGTGGTGTCACTAGTCTCTGAGAATCAAAGAGCGTCTCTCTGCAGCAGCAGATTTGCACTGATGTTCAACACTCATAGACACATCAGTGAATTCTCTCTGGGACTTTCTGGGTGGGAAGCAAGGGCAGACCCACCCAGCACCCTCAGCACCCTCCTGTGCAGCCCCAAGCTAAGGAGCCCTGGAAGGATTAATACGCCAAACAGGGAACAACAGAAGAAAACAAGTAAATTACATCATTCTTTTTTCTGGCGTATGTACAATAGCCTCTACCAATGTAGGACACCCACTCCCAACTGAGACTGACAAACAAATGTGTGCAGCCTTTTAAAA
>NW_019449329.1:0-970 GCF_002814215.2 Seriola lalandi dorsalis | reverse complement strand
TGTGTGTGTGTGTGTGCGTGCATGCGCAGGCAAGCGTCTGTGTTTGTTTGGCATGTGAGAAGGGTCTGCTCTGATCCTTCATTAAAAGGCTCACTGCAGGATCTCTTCATGGGACTCTCAAAGAGATGGGTCATGTTTAGAAGTCATTTTAATAAATCTATAACACACAAACGCACACACACACACCCACCCACACACTGCTGCAGAGTGGTAGCTGGGATTACTTCTGAATGTATGTGTGTATATGCATCACCTCTTTATATGACATCAGGTAAACTTAATAGCAAACACAAGCACCCCTCAGATGGCAGCTCGCTCATCCTTAAGCACGTGCGTGAGTGTAATTGTGTAATGGTGTGTGTGTGAGAGAGAGAGAGACAGAGTGTCTCTCCATGTATAGGTCTGTGTGTGTGTGTGTGTGTGTGTACTAATGACCAGCATGTGCTAATTACTGTCTCTATACGTAAAATTCTCTCTCGCGGTTCTTCTTGACCAATCACAGCTCAGTATTGACATCTTCCTTAATTGCATTAAACAAGGCTCGGCGATTGGCTGAAACTGGAGGGACAAATAAAACCACACATTCACTGACAGCTGGCCAGCCTGCTAATGGACCGTGTGTGCATTTCAATGTTAAGTGTGTATGTGTGATATTACTTCTATACTACCAGTGGCAATTGAACCAGTAGACTAAGAGCCTTTGTCCACTTTCCATATGTACTCTCTCTGTACACTAACATCCCTAAGCAAGCAGCACATTATCAACACACAGCACATTAACAACTGTCTAAAACAATTCATCATCACAACCTACAAAGCTACAGTTTACAATCCGTCTATATCTCTGGTATATGGGGCATTTTCTATTACAGAAAATATAACATTGAGGTAAGTCAGGACATTTTTTTCATTTTCCAATGAAAAAACATATTTATTTAATTTTGTATTCGGTTTTTCTCCACACCAGACG
>NW_019449328.1:0-1047 GCF_002814215.2 Seriola lalandi dorsalis | reverse complement strand
CACACACACACACACACAAACACACACACACACCCTCCAACAATAACAATAATGTGAACAATAGTGATTAGAGAAGGCAGGGATTACCCTTAATCTATCTATGTGTTTGTTTAAGGGGGCAGATATGCTCATTAAGACGCAGAGCCCCCCCCCCCCCGGTCATTTATATACGGTCTAATTCTCACCGACACCTCAATGGTAGAAGTGTAATCTGCTTGTTGGGGGATTATAAAAACCAATCCAAGCGTGTGTTTGTGCGGATGTGGAGGGGGTTTTGGTGGGTGATCTGCCCCCCAACACGGACTTGACTGATGATCATGAAGATCACAGGGAGAATTACTAACATAATTACCGAGATGATCTGATGAACAGATGTCTGCGAGCTTCCTCCTGTCATCTGACAGGCCCTTCCCAGCCAAACACAGTCACTCCAAAATGCTTGTTATCTACCACTACCTTTACACAGATAAGAAAGTTTTCTTTTTTAGTGTGTGTGTGTGTGTGGGGGAGTTATGTGGACAGGTATGCAGAGTGAACCTGAGCAGCCAGATGATGGCAGCATTTCTGCAGCTTGTTACACAGACGCCTCTGACGCACTTGCTTTAGTCATTCCCCCTCTGTGAGATGTCTGTTTCTCATTCAGTATGAACATATTTTACAATACACTGCAAGTTGCAGCATAAGCATTAAAGAATATCAAACCACAGCCTCTCTTCAAACATTTTTCTTTTTTTTTAAAAAGGGAAAAAGCAACATTTTTGAAAGGATAATGGTCATGATTATTATTACCATATGTAGACATCATTGTAGTGTTAAAGTAGAGAATAAATGGTGAGGTAATGAAATAGGAAACGCCAGGTTCCGGTTGGAGAGGAATACCCACAGGTTTAAAAATAGGCCACAACGCTCCTTATATAACAAGTGGGACGTCAGGGTTGTTTACAATGTTGGTGCCTGAGAAATGAAGGGGTTACAATCCAGCATTATGCTGCACATTTCAAATCCTCATTAATCCAAATGGGCTCAGTTGGCCTGTCAATCACATTT
>NW_019449327.1:0-944 GCF_002814215.2 Seriola lalandi dorsalis | reverse complement strand
GATCTTTCAGCAACTAACCACTACAAAGTGCTAAAGTTTTAATGCTTTATTTGGCCTCATGGGCCACAATGAAACCACTGTTTCTGTGAACAGAAACAGCCACTGCCATAAGGCTATACAACACCTCAGCCAAAGGAGGTGGACTAATCTAAATATTATTGTTGATTTATTATCAACTGTTATTATTATTATTATTATTATTATTATTATTACTATTACTATTATTATTATTATAATAATAATTATTATAATTATAATATATCTATCTATCTAAGATCAAGAGTCTAATCAGTGGATAACATAACAAGTTTTTAAAATACTACATGTTGTTAAAGAGTAAAAACACAGCAGTGTGTAGTCAGGGTCACATTTCAGACAAATTGTTTAGGCTACATCTACATCTCCATCAAATAGCTATTTTTCCCTCAGTTACCTGACATTTTGGAGGTTCTGGGTAGGAGTCAACCGGTTATTGGCCTGGCCGATTATCAGTGGTAAAATTTGGCATTTTCCAATTATCAGTATTGTTATTTTTTTAACCATTAACTGATAAAATAAATTGCTTTGAAAATGCACTACCATGGCTCTGATGCAGCAGCCTGTCTCTGGTCTGCAGTCAGCACTCTGTGGTCTGAAGTGATGTCCCGCCCACAGAACGATCTGATTTGTTACACATCAAGAGTAATAGCCTATCATGCTGAATGCTGTGTACAAAGAGGGACACAGACAAGAGCAGCTGCAGTTAACAAGCAGAGCTGTGTGTTGGACTTGATGCACAAGCTCATCTGTTGGTTCAATACACACTGAGCAAGAGAGCAAGAAAAGCTAGCACTAACTGCTAAGCTAAAGTAACTAGCACATCTGAACAGCATAGTGAAGGTTACTGTTACTGTGTGAACATGTTCATGATAAAAGTACAAAGTGAGACAGTTAAAATGTTTTGG
>NW_019449326.1:0-891 GCF_002814215.2 Seriola lalandi dorsalis | reverse complement strand
CGCGACCGTCGTGCCGCAGCGCTGCAGGTCTTGACCCACATCCAAAGAGGGCACACCTGTCCGAACGTTTAACATTAAAGATGCTATAATCAATATTTTTACCTTAACAACGGAACACCTACTTTTATATTCGGGGTTGTTCATAGTGACAAACCCACAGAGAATTATCGCTAACTATTTAGCTTCCTTTAGTTCATCGTTTCAGTTTTTGTATCCTGCAACTTTACCTTTATCCCATTTTTTTTACAGGTCAGCTGGTTGGCCAATATGCACATGAATGATAGACTTTCATTGGCCGACAAATTGCTGTTCTTTTTTGTGTGTTTATGCGACAACTGTCGGCTGAGAAATACACAACTTGTCTAACATTTGTCCCTCCTGTAACCGGACAGACCTACTCTCCTGTGCCCCACCAGGCATTACATTTTAAATCAATAAGGCCCCTCACAGGGTTCAAAGTAGTAATGCAACTAATATATTGAAATTTTATTTCTCAGTCCAAGGTAATCTAATTGTTGCAGCTGTGGTCCACAAGATAAATCTCAAACGTAACGAGATGCTAAATGGGGTTGTAGGGAATCAAATATATTCCTTCTACAGAGTTCAACAGTTTCTTTAATTGTTTTACTCCTTTAGGACTCAGTAAGTGATTCAAATAAAACACCTGAGAAAGTGCAATCACTGTTGTTGACCTGCTAATGCCAAAAAGGTTGGGAACCACTGTCTTAAACTATAATTAATCAATGACACAGAGTGAGACTGCACTTTGTTTTAATTATTTTAGGGGGAACTTGAAGTGCCCTCACTGTCTGATCAAAGCGTATAAAGCATCATCACTAACTGTTTGTCTCCAGAAGCTAAACAACAGTGCAGAGCTGTGCTGTCTGCACA
>NW_019449325.1:0-1064 GCF_002814215.2 Seriola lalandi dorsalis | reverse complement strand
GTTGTAGCCATGACAGTAGACAAATATGGAAGCTACAAATTCTAAAACATGTTTGCTGCTCACACATCTTCAGAGGATCTATACAGTCACCACAGTCTCAAGGTGGACACCAAGATCAATGTCACCAGTTCAGTATCAGACCTAATGTGAAATATGGTAACAACGTCCCCTTCTGTTCTTGAGTTACAGCCGGAAAAGAGTTTCTGCAGAATGTTATGTCACAGTGATGCAGACCTTTCACCTTTTGGATGCAAAATGTCAGTGGTGACAGTTGCTGTGTCCCAATTCAGCGGTCACATCCTTCAGAGGACGCCATGACAGACTGAACTAAAATGAGACGGTCTGGGCTACAGAAGATTTTTTCTTTGTGTCAGCCCTTACCGTTACATCACGTCGCTTAGCAACCTTGAACACATGCAACTTTTTTTCACTAAAACTTGAGGTTTTCAGCTCCTTAGTTTTAACAGTTGTACTGTTAGCTCTACTTACATTTCAGGCTCTCTGTTAGTGTTGTTTGCTTTCATTACCGGCGCGCAGTGAATCTTTGGATGGGTTGGACCAGGAAAGGAAGGATGCAATTCTCGCCACATTTGAAGGAGCCTTCAAAATGGGACAGTCTAGTCTTCAAATGAAGCTTCTGAAGAATGCAACTCCTGAATTAGGACACAGCTAGTGAGATATTAAAATGTGATCCAGGAAGTCCAATTGAAGCAGATGTACAGTATGCTGAAGTTATCAACCAAAACCAAAATACTGCACAACAGTTTACGATACTCACAGGAGTTTACAACAACTCATCATGGCTGCATCTACTTTATCTTCCCTCACAATCATCAGAGTAACAGAAACACGGTATTCATGTTACAGATGTGTGCTTGCATATATTTGACTGACCCACTCAGCATCTTGCCACCACTGCAGCAAAAGTTGAAACCAAGTGAATTTACTCATTTGCCAGACGCTTTTTTCCAAAGCAATTTACAAGTGAAGGACATCAGCAAAGTGTCAGTGCAGTGGGAGACCTTGGTGTAAGTATTAGTAAGTACTACATCTATTTAAAGTGC
>NW_019449324.1:0-935 GCF_002814215.2 Seriola lalandi dorsalis | reverse complement strand
GCTCTCTTCATTTTAGCTTCCGTCTCTTGTGTGTCTGATAGGAGCGCATCAAACCTCCTCTTTCATTCAAACAGTCTCTTATGTCTCTCTGTAAGTCTGTATCTGTATCTGTAGCAGGCGTTCAGACCAAAGAGAACTGCATTAAAGAAATGCAGGAACCTGTGCTGTTGTGTGTGTATTGATCCAGGTACGAGTAACAAGATTAAATGTAATCCAGGAAGGCCAGTTAGAGTACTGACTGACTGACTGACTGACTGACTGACTGACTGACTGAATGACTGACTGAATGAATGAATGTTATTAGTCACCAAAACAAAGGTTCATTATACAGAGACAGGACTGTGTAAAGTTCTCACAGACAGTCACTAGAAGAATGTCTGACCTTTCTTCAAATTATTTCAATTTTCTATATAAAAATAATCAGAATTCAGAGCACTCTTATAATTCAATGTCAAACAAACAAACCTCCTTATTTCTATTTCCACACTGACAGAAATGCCCTCAGACAGGACATTACTCATGCAACATAGTTTTTAAACAATTGTTTAAATGTTTTAATTTTTAGTGCAAGTTTTGGAAAAACACTGGATATTTAGTCAGTTTGGGTCCAATAATCACAAAATGTTTCAAATCGATGCATTTGTCATTTGTCGTCCAGTGCCCACGTTGTTTAAATAGCAAATATATTTGTGTCCATCTGAGCACCCGTGGGTGTTTTGGTCTTAAAATGAGGTGGTCAGGATTGTTGTTGCTTTGTTATTTTGAGGCAGCAGAAAGCGACTGACCAGTAAAAACCTGGTCTGAAGTTATTTTAAGTATGCAGCCTAACATAACTGTACCACTGTTGGCATTGTGTAGTGGTTCTAGAGTACCATCACCATAGACTGTAAATAAAGATGGACGTAGCCTCTGTGACGGCATTCACAGGTTCCTGA
>NW_019449323.1:0-891 GCF_002814215.2 Seriola lalandi dorsalis | reverse complement strand
ACACACACACACACACACACACACACACACACACTAATAACAGTATATTCCAGCATCAGTGAAATGCCTTCAGGGACCAAGTGGACCCGTATGGGAGCTGTGTGGCTGCTGGATAAAGATGAAGCCATAATTCAGACCACTGTTCAGAATCCACTAAATCTCAGGCATACTGTCTGAGTTTCAAAACAAAGACTGAGTTCGAAACAAACGCAGCGGAAGAACAGAGATTTCCTTAATTACTGATCAGTGGTTTGACAGGGGGATCTGTCTGATTCATTAATTCCCCAGTTAGTTAAACAAGTTCCATATACAGACAACAAAACAATCAGCGATTGGTAGCAATTAGTAATAATTTGACAAACTTTGGTAATTATTATTATTACAATTGAAATTTTCCACTATTATCAATAAAAAACAGTCACTCCCTCAATCGATTCGTCATGCCGAGTGCAATGAGGAGCTTCTGGTGAAAGGCCGGCACCCTCTCCTTATGACCATGCCAGTCCAGGATGCATCTCGAGCGCAACATGCCCCTGCGGAGGAAGAGTGAGCGAGACAACTTGTAGTCGTGCACATCCTGCAGGAAGACCAGAACCACAGAGTCCCTGCTGGCTTCAATGACCTCGTTAAGTGCATGGTGGGCTTTAAATCTGGATGAGAAGAGACAGGGGGTGGAGGGACAGTTTGAGAGCTGACGATACTGCTAATGTACAGCACGGATAGAGTATAAAATATGTCACACATCACAACATTTTAAAGAATATATTAAATGAAGCTGTGTATGTTTGATTTACCGTCTACACCAGGGATCTTTGAGAAGACTTTCAGTGACGACGAACAAGATTTTCCTGGACATTTTCATATTATCCACAATGGATTCAAGCAGTGGCA